>NW_022994547.1:0-37616 GCF_012275295.1 Melopsittacus undulatus
GAACGCAGGAAAGAAAAGGTAAAAATGAGTAAGATATGGAAAAACGTGGCTTAAAACGGGTTAGAAATTGACAAAAATGTGTTAGAAAGGCAACTGAAAAGGGCTTAAAAACGACTTGGAAATGGGCAAAAAAGGGTTAGACAAGAGGAAAAAATTGGTAAACGTGTGAGAATTTGACAAAAAATGGGTTAGAAAAGGGAAAAAATGGCTAAAAATGGTTTAGAAAAGGCAAAAAAAAGTTTAAAAAAGGGTTAGAAACGGGCAAAACCAGGTCACAAGATGGCCCAAAGTAGCAGAAAAAAGGAAAGGAATGGTCAGAAATTGTAAGAACAGAAAAGAAAAAGCTTAAAACTGGTTGAAACCTGCAAAAAATAGGATAGAAATGGCCCGAAGTGGCAGGAAACCAGGAAAGGAAAAGTTAAAAAATGTAAGAACAGGAAAGAAAAGGCTTAAAACTGGTTGACACCTGCAAAAATCGGATAGAAATGTCCCTAAGGCGGCAGGCAACCGGAAAGGAAAGGTCAAAAAATGTAAGAACAGGAAAGAAAAGGCTTAAACTGGTTGACACCTGCGGAAATAGGATAGAAATCGCCCGAAGTGCCAGAAACCAAGAAGGAAAGGTAAAAAATGGTAAGAACAGGAAAGAAAAGGCTTAAAACTGGTTGACACTTGCAAAACTAGCATAGAAGTGGCCAAAAATGGTTGAAAACAGGTAAAATAGGGTCCAAAAAAGGTAAGGAAAAGGAAAGGCTTCAAAGGGGTTGAAAGTGAGCAAAAATACAAAAGAAATAGCCAAACGTAGCTGAAAATGAGTTTCAAAAGGGGAAAATGGGAATAGAAAACGGTAAAAAACTGATTAGAAACAGCCAAAAATGGCTTATAGGGGGGGCTAGAAAAGGGCAAAACCAGGGTAGGAAACGGTGAAAAGAGGCTGAACGCAGGAAAGAAAAGGGTAAAAATGAGTAAGATATGGAAAAACGTGGCTTAAAACGGGTTAGAAATTGACAAAAATGTGTTAGAAAAGGCAACTGAAAAGGGCTTAAAACGACTTGAAATGGGCAAAAAAGGGTTAGACAAGAGGAAAAATTGGTAAACGTGTGAGAATTTGACAAAAATGGGTTACAAAAGAAAAAATGGCTAAAAATGGTTTAGAAAAGGCAAAAAAAAGTTTAAAAAGGTTTAGAAACGGGCAAAACCAGGTCACAAATGGCCAAAAGTAGCAGAAAAAAGGAAGGAATGGTCAAAAATTGTAAGAACAGAAAAGAAACGCTTAAAACTGGTTGACACCCTGCAAAAATCGGATAGAAATGTCCCTAAGTGGCAGGCAACCGGAAAGGAAGGTCAAAAATGTAAGAACAGGAAAGAAAAGGTTAAAAGTGGTTGACACCTGCAAAACTAAAAAAAATAGAAATGGCCAAAAATGGCTGAAAACAGGCACACTAGGGTCCAAAAAAAGGTAAGAAAAGGAAATGAAAGGCTTCAAAGGGGTTGAAAGTGAGCAAAATACAAAAGAAATAGCCAAACGTAGCTGAAAATGAGTTTCAAAAGGGGAAAATGGGATAGAAACGGTAAAAACTGATTAGAAACAGCCAAAAATGGCTTATAGGGGGCTAGAAAAAGGGCAAAACCAGGGTAGGAAACGGTGAAAAGAGGCTGAACGCAGGAAAGAAAAGGGTAAAAATGAGTAAGATATGGAAAAACGTGGCTTAAAACGGGTTAGAAATTGACAAAAATGTGTTAGAAAAGGCAACTGAAAAGGGCTTAAAACGACTTGGAAATGGGCAAAAAAAGGGTTAGACAAAGAGGAAAAATTGGTAACGTGTGAGAATTTGACAAAAATGGGTTAGAAAAGGGAAAAAAATGGCTAAAAATGGTTTAGAAAAGGCAAAAAAAAGTTTAAAAAGGGTTAGAAACGGGCAAAAACCAGGTCACAGATGGCCAAAAGTAGCAGAAAAAAGGAAGGAATGGTCAGAAATTGTAGAACAGAAAGAAAAAGCTTAAAAAACTGGGTGAAACCTGCAAAAATAGGATAGAAAATGGCCCGAAGTGCCAGAAACCCGAAGGACAGTTAAAAAAATGGTAAGAACAGGAAAGAAAAGGCTTAAAACTGGTTGACACCTGCAAAAAATCGGATAGAAATGTCCCTAAGCGGCAGGCAAGACCCGGAAAGGAAGGTCAAAAATGTAAGAACAGGAAAGAAAAGGCTTTAAAACTGGTTGACACCTCTGCGGAAATAGGATAGAAATCGCCCGAAGTGCCAGAAACCAGAAGGAAAGGTAAAAAATGGTAAGAACAAGAAAGAAAAGGCTTAAACTGGTTTGACACTTGCAAACTATCATAGAAGTGGCCAAAAATGGTTGAAAACAGGTAAAATAGGGTCCAAAAAAGGTAAGGAAAATGAAAGGCTTCAAAGGGTTGAAAGTGAGCAAAATACAAAAGAAAATAGCCAAACGTAGCTGAAAATGAGTTCAAAAGGGGAAAATGGGATAGAAACTGTAAAACTGATTAGAAACAGCCAAAAATGGCTTATAGGGGGCTAGAAAAGGGCAAAACCAGGGTAGGAACGGTGAAAAGAGGCTGAACGCAGGAAAGAAAAGGGTAAAAATGAGTAAGAAATGGAAAAACGTGGCTTAAAACGGGTTAGAAATTGACAAAAATGTGTTAGAAAAGGCAACTGAAAAGGGCTTAAAACGACTTGGAAATGGGCAAAAAAAGGGTTAGACAAGAGGAAAAATTGGTAAACGGGTGAGAATTTGACAAAAATGGGTTAGAAAAAGGGAAAAAATGGGCTAAAAAATGGTTTAGGAAAAGGCAAAAAAAAGTTTAAAAAGGGTTAGAAACGGGCAAAACCAGGTCACAGATGGCCAAAAGTAGCAGAAAAAAGGAAAGGAATGGTCAGAAACTGTAAGAACAGAAAAGAAAAAGCTTAAAACTTGGTTGAAACCTGCAAAAATAGGATAGAAATGTCCCTAAGTGGCAGGAAACCAGAAAGGAAAGGTCAAAAAATGTAAGAACAGGAAAGAAAAGGCTTAAAACTGGTTGACACCTGCAAAAATCGGATAGAAATGTCCCTAAGCGGCAGGCAACCGGAAAGGAAAGGTCAAAAAATGTAAGAACAGGAAAGAAAAGGCTTAAAACTGGTTGACACCTGCGGAAATAGGATAGAAATCGCCCGAAGTGCCAGAAACCAAGAAGGAAAGGTAAAAAAATGGTAAGAACAGGAAAGAAAAGGCTTAAAACTGGTTGACACTTGCAAAACTAGCATAGAAGTGGCCAAAAATGGTTGAAAACAGGTAAAATGGGGTCCAAAAAAAGGTAAGGAAAATGAAAGGCTTCAAAGGGGTTGAAAGTGAGCAAAAATACAAAAGAAATAGCCAAACGTAGCTGAAAATGAGTTTCAAAAGGGGAAAATGGGATAGAAACGGTAAAAAACTGATTAGAAACAGCCAAAAATGGCTTATAGGGGGCTAGAAAAGGGCAAAACCAGGGTAGGAACGGTGAAAAGAGGCTGAACGCAGGAAAGAAAAGGGTAAAAATGAGTAAGATATGGAAAAAACGTGGCTTAAAACGGGTTAGAAATTGACAAAAATGTGTTAGAAAAAGGCAACTGAAAAGGGCTTAAAACGACTTGGAAATGGGCAAAAAAAGGGTTAGACAAGAGGAAAAATTGGTAAACGTGTGAGAATTTGACAAAAATGGGTTACAAAAGGAAAAAAAATGGCTAAAAATGGTTTAGAAAAGGCAAAATAAAGTTTAAAAAGGGTTAGAAACGGGCAAAACCAGGTCACAAATGGCCAAAAGTAGCAGAAAAAAGGAAAGGAATGGTCAAAAATTGTAAGGACAGAAAGAAACGGCTTAAAAACTGGTTGACACCTGCAAAAATCGGATAGAAATGTCCCTAAGTGGCAGGAAACCGGAAAGGAAAGGTCAAAAAATGTAAGAACAGGAAAGAAAAGGCTTAAAAGTGGTTGACACCTGCAAAACTAAAATAGAAATGGCCAAAAAATGGCTGAAAACAGGCACACTAGGGTCCAAAAAAAGGTAAGAAAAGGAAATGAAAGGCTTCAAAGGGGTTGAAGGTGAGCAAAAATACAAAAGAAATAGCCAAACGTAGCTGAAAATGAGTTTCAAAAGGGGAAAATGGGATAGAAACGGTAAAAACTGTTTAGAAACAGCCAAAAATGGCTTATAGGGGGCTAGAAAAGGGCAAAACCAGGGTAGAAACGGTGAAAAGAGGCTGAACGCAGGAAAGAAAAGGGTAAAAATGAGTAAGATATGGAAAAACGTGGCTTAAAACGGGTTAGAAATTGACAAAAATGTGTTAGAAAAGGCAACTGAAAAGGGCTTAAAACGACTTGGAAATGGGCAAAAAAGGGTTAGACAAGAGGAAAAAATTGGTAAACGTGTGAGAATTTGACAAAAATGGGTTAGAAAAGGGAAAAAAATGGCTAAAAATGGTTTAGAAAAGGCAAAAAAAAGTTTAAAAAGGGTTAGAAACGGGCAAAACCAGGTCACAAATGGCCAAAAGTACCAGAAAAAAGGAAAGGAATGGTCAGAAATTGTAAGAACAGAAAAGAAAAAGCTTAAAACTGGTTGAAACCTGCAAAAATAGGATAGAAATGGCCCGAAGTGCCAGAAACCATGAAGGAAAGTTAAAAAATGGTAAGAACAGGAAAGAAAAGGCTTTAAAACTGGTTGACACCTGCAAAAATCGGATAGAAATGTCCCTAAGTGGCAGGAAACCGGAAAGGAAAGGTCAAAAAATGTAAGAACAGGAAAGAAAAGGCTTAAAACTGGTTGACACCTGCAAAAATCGGATAGAAATGTCCCTAAGTGGCAGGAAACCGGAAAGGAAAGGTCAAAAAAATGTAAGAACAGGAAAGAAAAGGCTTAAAACTGGTAGACACCTGCAAAAATCGGATAGAAATGTCCCTAAGCGGCAGGCAACCGGAAAGGAAAGGTCAAAAAATGTAAGAACAGGAAAGAAAAGGCTTAAAAGTGGTTGACACCTGCAAAACTAAAATAGAAATGGCCAAAAATGGCTGAAACAGGCACACTAGGGTCCAAAAAAGGTAAGAAAAGGAAATGAAAGGCTTCAAAGGGGTTGAAAGGTGAGCAAAAATACAAAAGAAATAGCCAAACGTAGCTGAAAATGAGTTTCAAAAGGGGAAAATGGGATAGAAACGGTAAAAACTGTTTAGAAACAGCCAAAAATGGCTTATAGGGGGCTAGAAAAGGGCAAAACCAGGGTAGGAACGGTGAAAAGAGGCTGAACGCAGGAAAGAAAAGGGTAAAAATGAGTAAGAATATGGAAAAACGTGGCTTAAAACGGGTTAGAAATTGACAAAAATGTGTTAGAAAAAGGCAACTGAAAAGGGCTTAAAACGACTTGGAAATGGGCAAAAAAGGGTTAGACAAGAGGAAAAATTGGTAAAACGTGTGAGAATTTGACAAAAATGGGTTAGAAAAGGGAAAAAATGGCTAAAAATGGTTTAGAAAAGGCAAAAAAAAGTTTAAAAAGGGTTAGAAACGGGCAAAACCAGGTCACAGATGGCCAAAAGTAGCAGAAAAAAGGAAAGGAATGGTCAGAAACTGTAAGAACAGAAAAGAAAAAGCTTAAAACTGTTGAAACCTGCAAAAAATAGGATAGAAATGTCCCTAAGTGGCAGGAAACCAGAAAGGAAAGGTCAAAAAATGTAAGAACAGGAAAGAAAAGGCTTAAAACTGGTTGACACCTGCAAAAATCGGATAGAAATGTCCCTAAGCGGCAGGCAACCGGAAAGGAAAGGTCAAAAAATGTAAGAACAGGAAAGAAAAGGCTTAAAACTGGTTGACACCTGCGGAAATAGGATAGAAATCGCCCGAAGTGCCAGAAACCAAGAAGGAAAGGTAAAAAAATGGTAAGAACAGGAAAGAAAAGGCTTAAAACTGGTTGACACTTGCAAAACTAGCATAGAAGTGGCCAAAAAATGGTTGAAAACAGGTAAAATAGGGTCCAAAAAAGGTAAGGAAAATGAAAGGCTTCAAAGGGGTTGAAAGTGAGCAAAAATACAAAAGAAATAGCCAAACGTAGCTGAAAATGAGTTTCAAAAGGGGAAAATGGGATAGAAACGGTAAAAACTGATTAGAAACAGCCAAAAATGGCTTATAGGGGGCTAGAAAAGGGCAAAACCAGGGTAGGAACGGTGAAAAGAGGCTGAACGCAGGAAAGAAAAGGGTAAAAATGAGTAAGATATGGAAAAACGTGGCTTAAAACGGGTTAGAAATTGACAAAAATGTGTTAGAAAAGGCAACTGAAAAGGGCTTAAAACGACTTGGAAATGGGCAAAAAAAGGGTTAGACAAGAGGAAAAATTGGTAAACGTGTGAGAATTTGACAAAAATGGGTTACAAAAGGAAAAAAATGGCTAAAAATGGTTTAGAAAAGGCAAAAAAAAGTTTAAAAAGGGTTAGAAACGGGCAAAACCAGGTCACAAATGGCCAAAAGTAGCAGAAAAAAGGAAAGGAATGGTCAAAAATTGTAAGAACAGAAAAGAAACGGCTTAAAACTGGTTGACACCTGCAAAAATCGGATAGAAATGTCCCCTAAGTCGGCAGGCAAACCGGAAAAGGAAAAGGTCAAAAAATGTAAGAACAGGAAAGAAAAGGCTTAAAAGTGGTTGACACCTGCAAAACTAAAATAGAAATGGCCAAAAATGGCTGAAAACAGGCACACTAGGGTCCAAAAAAAAGGTAAGAAAAGGAAATGAAAGGCTTCAAAGAAGGGGTTGAAAGTGAGCAAAAATACAAAAGAAATAGCCAAACGTAGCTGAAAATGAGTTTCAAAAGGGGAAAATGGGATAGAAACGGTAAAAAACTGTTTAGAAACAGCAAAAATGGCTTATAGGGGGCTAGAAAAGGGCAAACCAGGGTAGGAAACGGTGAAAAGAGGCTGAACGCAGGAAAGAAAAGGGTAAAAATGAGTAAGATATGGAAAAAACGTGGCTTAAAACGGGTTAGAAATTGACAAAAAATGTGTTAGAAAAGGCAACTGAAAAGGGCTTAAAACGACTTGGAAATGGGCAAAAAAGGGTTAGACAAGAGGAAAAATTGGTAAACGGGTGAGAATTTGACAAAAATGGGTTAGAAAAGGGAAAAAAATGGCTAAAAATGGTTTAGAAAAGGCAAAAAAAAGTTTAAAAAGGGTTAGAAACGGGCAAAACCAGGTCACAGATGGCCAAAAGTAGCAGAAAAAAGGAAAGGAATGGTCAGAAATTGTAAGAACAGAAAAGAAAAAGCTTAAAACTGGTTGAAACCTGCAAAAATAGGATAGAAATGGCCCGAAGTGGCCAGGAAACCACGAAGGAAAGTTAAAAAAATGTAAGAACAGGAAAGAAAAGGCTTAAAACTGGTTGACACCTGCAAAAATCGGATAGAAATGTCCCTAAGCGGCAGGCAACCGGAAAGGAAAGGTCAAAAAAATGTAAGAACAGGAAAGAAAAGGCTTAAAACTGGTTGACACCTGCGGAAATAGGATAGAAATCGCCCGAAAGTGCAGAAACCAAGAAGGAAAGGTAAAAAATGGTAAGAACAGGAAAGAAAAGGCTTAAAACTGGTTGACACTTGCAAAACTAGCATAGAAGTGGCCAAAAATGGTTGAAAACAGGTAAAATAGGGTCCAAAAAAGGTAAGAAGGAAATGAAAGGCTTCAAAGGGGTTGAAAGTGAGCAAAAATACAAAAGAAATAGCCAAACGTAGCTGAAAATGAGTTTCAAAAGGGGAAAATGGGATAGAAACGGTAAAAACTGATTAGAAACAGCCAAAAATGGCTTATAGGGGGCTAGAAAAGGGCAAAACCAGGGTAGGAACGGTGAAAAGAGGCTGAACGCAGGAAAGAAAAGGGTAAAAATGAGTAAGATATGGAAAAACGTGGCTTAAAACGGGTTAGAAATTGACAAAAATGTGTTAGAAAAGGCAACTGAAAAGGGCTTAAAACGACTTGGAAATGGGCAAAAAAGGGTTAGACAAGAGGAAAAATTGGTAAACGTGTGAGAATTTGACAAAAATGGGTTAGCAAAAGGGAAAAAAATGGCTAAAAAATGGTTTAGAAAAGGCAAAAAAAAGTTTAAAAAGGGTTAGAAACGGGCAAACCAGGTCACAAATGGCCAAAAGTAGCAGAAAAAAGGAAAGGAATGTCAAAAAATTGTAAGGACAGAAAAGAAACAGGCTTAAACTGGTTGACAACCTGCAAAAATCGGATAGAAATGTCCCTAAGTGGCAGGAAACCGGAAAGGAAAGGTCAAAAAAATGTAAGAACAGGAAAGAAAAAGGCTTAAAAGTGGTTGACACCTGCAAAAGCTAAAATAGAAATGGCCAAAAATGGCTGAAAACAGGCAGGCACACTAGGGTTCCAAAAAAAGGTAAGAATAAGGAAATGAAAGGCTTCAAAGGGGTTGAAAGTGAGCAAAAAATACAAAAGAAATAGCCAAACGTAGCTGAAAAATGAGTTTCAAAAGGGGAAAATGGGATAGAAACGGTAAAAACTGGTTTAGAAACAGCCAAAAATGGCTTATAGGGGGCTAGAAAAGGGCAAAACCAGGGTAGGAACGGTGAAAAGAGGCTGAACGCAGGAAAGAAAAGGGTAAAAATGAGTAAGATATGGAAAAACGTGGCTTAAAAACGGGTTAGAAATTGACAAAAATGTGTTAGAAAAGGCAACTGAAAAGGGCTTAAAACGACTTGGAAATGGGCAAAAAAGGGTTAGACAAGAGGAAAAATTGGTAAACGTGTGAGAATTTGACAAAAATGGGTTAGAAAAGGGAAAAAATGGCTAAAAATGGTTTAGAAAAGGCAAAAAAAAAGTTTAAAAAGGGTTAGAAACGGGCAAAACCAGGTCACAGATGGCCAAAAGTAGCAGAAAAAAGGAAAGGAATGGTCAGAAATTGTAAGAACAGAAAGAAAAAGCTTAAAACTGGTTGAAACCTGCAAAAATAGGATAGAAATGGCCCTAAGTGCCAGAAACCACGAAAGGAAAGTTAAAAAATGTAAGAACAGGAAAGAAAAGGCTTAAAACTGGTTGACACCTGCAAAAATCGGATAGAAATGTCCCTAAGCGGCAGGCAACCGGAAAGGAAAGGTCAAAAAAATGTAAGAACAGGAAAGAAAAGGCTTAAAACTGGTTGACACCTGCGGAAATAGGATAGAAATCGCCCGAAGTGCCAGAAACCAAGAAGGAAAGGTAAAAAATGGTAAGAACAGGAAAGAAAAGGCTTAAAACTGGTTGACACTTGCAAAACTAGCATAGAAGTGGCCAAAAATGGTTGAAAACAGGTAAAATAGGGTCCAAAAAAAGGTAAGGAAAATGAAAGGCTTCAAAGGGGTTGAAAGTGAGCAAAAATACAAAAGAAATAGCCAAACGTAGCTGAAAATGAGTTTCAAAAGGGGAAAATGGGATAGAAACGGTAAAAACTGATTAGAAACAGCCAAAAATGGCTTATAGGGGGCTAGAAAAGGGCAAAACCAGGGTAGGAACGGTGAAAAGAGGCTGAACGCAGGAAAGAAAAGGGTAAAAATGAGTAAGAATATGGTAAAAACGTGGCTTTAAAACGGGTTAGAAATTGACAAAAATGTGTTAGAAAAGGCAACTGAAAAGGGCTTAAAACGACTTGGAAATGGGCAAAAAAAGGTTAGACAAGAGGAAAAAATTGGTAAACGTGTGAGAATTTGACAAAAAGGGTTACAAAAGGAAAAAAATGGCTAAAAATGGTTTAGAAAAAGGCAAAATAAAGTTTTAAAAAGGGTTAGAAACGGGCAAAACCAGGTCCAACAATGGCCAAAAGTATCAGAAAAAAGGAAAGGACATGGTCAAAAATGTAAATGGACAGAAAGAAACGGCTTAAAACTGGTTGACACCCTGCAAAAATCGGATAGAAATGTCCCTAAGTGGCAGGAAACCGGAAAGGAAAGGTCAAAAAATGTAAGCACAGGAAAGAAAAGGCTTAAAACTGGTGACACCTTGCAAAAAATACGGATAGAAATCGTCCCTAAGCGGCAGGAAACCGGAAAGGGAAAGGTCAAAAAATGTAAGAACAGGAAAGAAAAGTCTTAAAAGGGTTGACACCTGCAAAACTAAAATAGAAATGGCCAAAAATTGGCTTGAAAACAGGCACACTAGGGTCCAAAAAAAGGTAGAAAAGGAAATGAAAGGCTTCAAAGGGGTTGAAAGTGAGCAAAAATACAAAAGAAATAGCCAAACGTAGCTGAAAATGAGTTTCAAAAGGGGAAAATGGGATAGAAACGGTAAAAAACTGTTTAGAAACAGCCAAAAATGGCTTATAGGGGGCTAGAAAAGGGCAAAACCAGGGTAGGAACGGTGAAAAGAGGCTGAACGCAGGAAAGAAAAGGGTAAAAAATGAGTAAGATATGGAAAAACGTGGCTTAAAACGGGTTAGAAATTGACAAAAATGTGTTAGAAAAGGCAACTGAAAAGGGCTTAAAAACGACTTGGAAATGGGCAAAAAAGGGTTAGACAAGAGGAAAAATTGGTAAACGTGTGAGAATTTGACAAAAATGGGTTAGAAAAGGGAAAAAATGGCTAAAAATGGTTTAGAAAAGGCAAAAAAAAGTTTAAAAAGGGTTAGAAACGGGCAAAACCAGGTCACAAATGGCCAAAAGTAGCAGAAAAAAGGAAAGGAATGGTCAGAAAATTGTAAGAACAGAAAAGAAAAAGCTTAAAACTGGTTGAAACCTGCAAAAATAGGATAGAAATGGCCCGAAGTGCCAGAAACCACGAAAGGAAAGTTAAAAAATGTAAGAACAGGAAAGAAAAGGCTTAAAACTGGTTGACACCTGCAAAAATCGGATAGAAATGTCCCTAAGCGGCAGGCAACCGGAAAGGAAAGGTCAAAAAATGTAAGAACAGGAAAGAAAAGGCTTAAAACTGGTTGACACCTGCGGAAATAGGATAGAAATCGCCCGAAGTGCCAGAAACCAAGAAGGAAAGGTAAAAAATGGTAAGAACAGGAAAGAAAAGGCTTAAAACTGGTTGACACTTGCAAAACTAGCATAGAAGTGGCCAAAAATGGTTGAAAACAGGTAAAATAGGGTCCAAAAAAGGTAAGGAAAATGAAAGGCTTCAAAGGGGTTGAAAGTGAGCAAAAATACAAAAGAAATAGCCAAACGTAGCTGAAAATGAGTTTCAAAAGGGGAAAATGGGATAGAAACGGTAAAAACTGATTAGAAACAGCCAAAAATGGCTTATAGGGGGCTAGAAAAGGGCAAAACCAGGGTAGGAACGGTGAAAAGAGGCTGAACGCAGGAAAGAAAAGGGTAAAAATGAGTAAGATATGGAAAAACGTGGCTTAAAACGGGTTAGAAATTGACAAAAATGTGTTAGAAAAGGCAACTGAAAAGGGCTTAAAACGACTTGGAAATGGGCAAAAAATGGTTAGACAAGAGGAAAAATTGGTAAACGTGTGAGAATTTGACAAAAATGGGTTAGAAAAGGGAAAAAAATGGCTAAAAATGGTTTAGAAAAGGCAAAAAAAAGTTTAAAAAGGGTTAGAAACGGGCAAAACCAGGTCACAGATGGCCAAAAGTAGCAGAAAAAAGGAAAGGAATGGTCAGAAATTGTAAGAACAGAAAAGAAAAAGCTTAAAACTGGCTTGAAACCTGCAAAAATAGGATAGAAATGGCCCGAAGTGCCAGAAACCACGAAGGAAAGTTAAAAAATGGTAAGAACAGGAAAGAAAAGGCTTAAAACTGGTTGACACCTGCAAAAATCGGATAGAAATGTCCCTAAGCGGCAGGCAACCGGAAAGGAAAGGTCAAAAAATGTAAGAACAGGAAAGAAAAGGCTTAAAACTGGTTGACACCTGCGGAAATAGGATAGAAATCGCCCGAAGTGCCAGAAACCAAGAAGGAAAGGTAAAAAATGGTAAGAACAGGAAAGAAAAGGCTTAAAACTGGTTGACACTTGCAAAACTAGCATAGAAGTGGCCAAAAATGGTTGAAAAACAGGTAAAATAGGGTCCAAAAAAGGTAAGGAAAATGAAAGGCTTCAAAGGGGTTGAAAGTGAGCAAAAATACAAAAGAAATAGCCAAACTTAGCTGAAAATGAGTTTCAAAAGGGGAAAATGGGATAGAAACGGTAAAAACTGATTAGAAACAGCCAAAAATGGCTTATAGGGGGCTAGAAAAGGGCAAAACCAGGGTAGGAACGGTGAAAAGAGGCTGAACGCAGGAAAGAAAAGGGTAAAAATGAGTAAGATATGGAAAAACGTGGCTTAAAACGGGTTATAAATTGACAAAAATGTGTTAGAAAAGGCAACTGAAAAGGGCTTAAAACGACTTGGAAATGGGCAAAAAAGGGTTAGACAAGAGGAAAAATTGGTAAACGTGTGAGAATTTGACAAAAAATGGGTTACAAAAGGGAAAAAAATGGCTAAAAATGGTTTAGAAAAGGCAAAAAAAAAGTTTAAAAAGGGTTAGAAACGGGCAAAACCAGGTCACAAATGGCCAAAGTAGCAGAAAAAAGGAAAGGAATGGTCAAAAATTGTAAGGACAGAAAAGAAAACGCTTAAAACTGGTTGACACCTGCAAAAATCGGATAGAAATGTCCCTAAGTGGCAGGAAACCGGAAAGGAAAGGTCAAAAAATGTGAAGAACAGGAAAGAAAAGGCTTAAAACTGGTTGACACCTGCAAAAATCGGATAGAAATGTCCCTAAGTGGCAGGAAACCGGAAAGGAAAGGTCAAAAAATGTAAGAACAGGAAAGAAAAGGCTTAAAAACTGGTTGACACCTGCGAAAATCGGATAGAAATGTCCCTAAGCGGCAGGCAACCGGAAAGGAAAGGTCAAAAAATGTAAGAACAGGAAAGAAAAGGCTTAAAAGTGGTTGACACCTGCAAAACTAAAATAGAAATGGCCAAAAATGGCTGAAAACAGGCACACTAGGGTCCAAAAAAAGGTAAGAAAAGGAAATGAAAGGCTTCAAAGGGGTTGAAAGTGAGCAAAAATACAAAAGAAATAGCCAAACGTAGCTGAAAATGAGTTTCAAAAGGGGAAAATGGGATAGAAACGGTAAAAAACTGTTTAGAAACAGCCAAAAAATGGCTTATAGGGGGCTAGAAAAGGGCAAAACCAGGGTAGGAACGGTGAAAAGAGGCTGAACGCAGGAAAGAAAAGGGTAAAAATGAGTAAGATATGGAAAAACGTGGCTTAAAACGGGTTAGAAATTGACAAAAATGTGTTAGAAAAGGCAACTGAAAAGGGCTTAAAACGACTTGGAAATGGGCAAAAAAAGGGTTAGACAAGAGGAAAAATTGGTAAACGTGTGAGAATTTGACAAAAATGGGTTAGAAAAGGGAAAAAATGGCTAAAAATGGTTTAGAAAAGGCAAAAAAAAGTTTAAAAAGGGTTAGAAACGGGCAAAACCAGGTCACAAATGGCCAAAAGTAGCAGAAAAAAGGAAAGGAATGGTCAGAAATTGTAAGAACAGAAAAGAAAAAGCTTAAAACTGGTTGAAACCTGCAAAAATAGGATAGAAATGGCCCGAAGTGCCAGAAACCACGAAGGAAAGTTAAAAAATGGTAAGAACAGGAAAGAAAAGGCTTAAAACTGGTTGACACCTGCAAAAATCGGATAGAAATGTCCCTAAGCGGCAGGCAACCGGAAAGGAAAGGTCAAAAAATGTAAGAACAGGAAAGAAAAGGCTTAAAACTGGTTGACACCTGCGGAAATAGGATAGAAATCGCCCGAAGTGCCAGAAACCAAGAAGGAAATGTAAAAAATGGTAAGAACAGGAAAGAAAAGGCTTAAAACTGGTTGACACTTGCAAAACTAGCATAGAAGTGGCCAAAAATGGTTGAAAACAGGTAAAATAGGGTCCAAAAAAGGTAAGGAAAATGAAAGGCTTCAAAGGGGTTGAAAGTGAGCAAAAATACAAAAGAAATAGCCAAACGTAGCTGAAAATGAGTTTCAAAAGGGGAAAATGGGATAGAAACTGGTAAAAACTGATTAGAAACAGCCAAAAATGGCTTATAGGGGGCTAGAAAAGGGCAAAACCAGGGTAGGAACGGTGAAAACGAGGCTGAACGCAGGAAAGAAAAGGGTAAAAATGAGTAAGATATGGAAAAACGTGGCTTAAAACGGGTTAGAAATTGACAAAAATGTGTTAGAAAAGGCAACTGAAAAGGGCTTAAAACGACTTGGAAATGGG
This sequence comes from Melopsittacus undulatus, assembly GCF_012275295.1. Lineage (NCBI taxonomy): Eukaryota > Metazoa > Chordata > Aves > Psittaciformes > Psittaculidae > Melopsittacus > Melopsittacus undulatus. Next base: position 14,197 of record NW_022994547.1, read on the forward strand.
CAAAAAAAGGGTTAGACAAGAGGAAAAATTGGTAAACGTGTGAGAATTTGACAAAAATGGGTTTAGAAAAGGAAAAAAAATGGCTAAAAATGGTTTAGAAAAGGCAAAATAAAGTTTTAAAAGGGTTAGAAACGGGCAAAACCAGGTCACAAATGGCCAAAAGTAGCAGAAAAAAGGAAAGAAATGCTCAAAAATTGTAAGAACAGAAAAGAAACAGCTTAAAACTGGTTGACACCTGCAAAAATCGGATAGAAATGTCCCTAAGTGGCAGGAAACCGGAAAGGAAAGGTCAAAAAATGTAAGAACAGGAAAGAAAAGGCTTAAAACTGGTTGACACCTGCAAAAATCGGATAGAAATGTCCCTAAGCGGCAGGCAACCGGAAAGGAAAGGTCAAAAAATGTAAGAACAGGAAAGAAAAGGCTTAAAAGTGGTTGACACCTGCAAAAATATGATAGAAATGGCCAAAAATGGCTGAAAACAGGCACACTAGGGTCCAAAAAAAGGTAAGAAAAGGAAATGAAAGGCTTAAAACTGGTTGAAAGTGAGCAAAAATACAACAGAAATAGCCAAACGTAGCTGAAAATGAGTTTCAAAAGGGGAAAATGGGATAGAAACGGTAAAAACTGTTTAGAAACAGCCAAAAATGGCTTATAGGGGGCTAGAAAAGGGCAAAACCAGGGTAGGAACGGTGAAAAGAGGCTGAACGCAGGAAAGAAAAGGGTAAAAATGAGTAAGATATGGAAAAACGTGGCTTAAAACGGGTTAGAAATTGACAAAAATGTGTTAGAAAAGGCAACTGAAAAGGGCTTAAAACGACTTGGAAATGGGCAAAAAAGGGTTAGACAAGAGGAAAAATTGGTAAACGGGTGAGAATTTGACAAAAATGGGTTAGAAAAGGGAAAAAAATGGCTAAAAATGGTTTAGAAAAGGCAAAAAAAAGTTTAAAAAGGGTTAGAAACGGGCAAAACCAGGTCACAGATGGCCAAAAGTAGCAGAAAAAAGGAAAGGAATGGTCAGAAACTGTAAGAACAGAAAAGAAAAAGCTTAAAACTGGTTGAAACCTGCAAAAATAGGATAGAAATGTCCCTAAGTGGCAGGAAACCAGAAAGGAAAGGTCAAAAAATGTAAGAACAGGAAAGAAAAGGCTTAAAACTGGTTGACACCTGCAAAAATCGGATAGAAATGTCCCTAAGCGGCAGGCAACCGGAAAGGAAAGGTCAAAAAATGTAAGAACAGGAAAGAAAAGGCTTAAAACTGGTTGACACCTGCGGAAATAGGATAGAAATCGCCCGAAGTGCCAGAAACCAAGAAGGAAAGGTAAAAAATGGTAAGAACAGGAAAGAAAAGGCTTAAAACTGGTTGACACTTGCAAAACTAGCATAGAAGTGGCCAAAAATGGTTGAAAACAGGTAAAATAGGGTCCAAAAAAGGTAAGGAAAATGAAAGGCTTCAAAGGGGTTGAAAGTGAGCAAAAATACAAAAGAAATAGCCAAACGTAGCTGAAAATGAGTTTCAAAAGGGGAAAATGGGATAGAAACGGTAAAAACTGATTAGAAACAGCCAAAAATGGCTTATAGGGGGCTAGAAAAGGGCAAAACCAGGGTAGGAACGGTGAAAAGAGGCTGAACGCAGGAAAGAAAAGGGTAAAAATGAGTAAGATATGGAAAAACGTGGCTTAAAACGGGTTAGAAATTGACAAAAATGTGTTAGAAAAGGCAACTGAAAAGGGCTTAAAACGACTTGGAAATGGGCAAAAAAGGGTTAGACAAGAGGAAAAATTGGTAAACGTGTGAGAATTTGACAAAAATGGGTTACAAAAGGGAAAAAAATGGCTAAAAATGGTTTAGAAAAGGCAAAAAAAAGTTTAAAAAGGGTTAGAAACGGGCAAAACCAGGTCACAAATGGCCAAAAGTAGCAGAAAAAAGGAAAGGAATGGTCAAAAATTGTAAGAACAGAAAAGAAACGGCTTAAAACTGGTTGACACCTGCAAAAATCGGATAGAAATGTCCCTAAGTGGCAGGAAACCGGAAAGGAAAGGTCAAAAAATGTAAGAACAGGAAAGAAAAGGCTTAAAACTGGTTGACACCTGCAAAAATCGGATAGAAATGTCCCTAAGCGGCAGGCAACCGGAAAGGAAAGGTCAAAAAAATGTAAGAACAGGAAAGAAAAGGCTTAAAAGTGGTTGACACCTGCAAAAATATGATAGAAATGGCCAAAAATGGCTGAAAAAAGGCACACTAGGGTCCAAAAAAAGGTAAGAAAAGGAAATGAAAGGCTTAAAACTGGTTGAAAGTGAGCAAAAATACAAAAGAGATAGCCAAACGTAGCTGAAAATGAGTTTCAAAAGGGGAAAATGGGATAGAAACGGTAAAAACTGTTTAGAAACAGCCAAAAATGGCTTATAGGGGGCTAGAAAAGGGCAAAACCAGGGTAGGAACGGTGAAAACAGGCTGAACGCAGGAAAGAAAAGGGTAAAAATGAGTAAGAAATGGAAAAACGTGGCTTAAAACGGGTTAGAAATTGACAAAAATGTGTTAGAAAAGGCAACTGAAAAGGGCTTAAAACGACTTGGAAATGGGCAAAAAAGGGTTAGACAAGAGGAAAAATTGGTAAACGGGTGAGAATTTGACAAAAATGGGTTAGAAAAGGGAAAAAAATGGCTAAAAATGGTTTAGAAAAGGCAAAAAAAAAGTTTAAAAAGGGTTAGAAACGGGCAAAACCAGGTCACAGATGGCCAAAAGTAGCAGAAAAAAGGAAAGGAATGGTCAGAAACTGTAAGAACAGAAAAGAAAAAGCTTAAAACTGGTTGAAACCTGCAAAAATAGGATAGAAATGTCCCTAAGTGGCAGGAAACCAGAAAGGAAAGGTCAAAAAATGTAAGAACAGGAAAGAAAAGGCTTAAAACTGGTTGACACCTGCAAAAATCGGATAGAAATGTCCCTAAGCGGCAGGCAACCGGAAAGGAAAGGTCAAAAAATGTAAGAACAGGAAAGAAAAGGCTTAAAACTGGTTGACACCTGCGGAAATAGGATAGAAATCGCCCGAAGTGCCAGAAACCAAGAAGGAAAGGTAAAAAATGGTAAGAACAGGAAAGAAAAGGCTTAAAACTGGTTGACACTTGCAAAACTAGCATAGAAGTGGCCAAAAATGGTTGAAAACAGGTAAAATAGGGTCCAAAAAAGGTAAGGAAAATGAAAGGCTTCAAAGGGGTTGAAAGTGAGCAAAAATACAAAAGAAATAGCCAAACGTAGCTGAAAATGAGTTTCAAAAGGGGAAAATGGGATAGAAACGGTAAAAACTGATTAGAAACAGCCAAAAATGGCTTATAGGGGGCTAGAAAAGGGCAAAACCAGGGTAGGAACGGTGAAAAGAGGCTGAACGCAGGAAAGAAAAGGGTAAAAATGAGTAAGATATGGAAAAACGTGGCTTAAAACGGGTTAGAAATTGACAAAAATGTGTTAGAAAAGGCAACTGAAAAGGGCTTAAAACGACTTGGAAATGGGCAAAAAAGGGTTAGACAAGAGGAAAAATTGGTAAACGTGTGAGAATTTGACAAAAATGGGTTACAAAAGGAAAAAAATGGCTAAAAATGGTTTAGAAAAGGCAAAAAAAGTTTAAAAAGGGTTAGAAACGGGCAAAACCAGGTCACAAATGGCCAAAAGTAGCAGAAAAAAAGGAAAGAAATGGTCAAAAATTGTAAGAACAGAAAAGAAACGGCTTAAAACTGGTTGACACCTGCAAAAATCGGATAGAAATGTCCCTAAGTGGCAGGAAACCGGAAAGGAAAGGTCAAAAAATGTAAGAACAGGAAAGAAAAGGCTTAAAAGTGGTTGACACCTGCAAAAATATGATAGAAATGGCCAAAAATGGCTGAAAACAGGCACACTAGGGTCCAAAAAAAGGTAAGAAAAGGAAATGAAAGGCTTCAAAGGGGTTGAAAGTGAGCAAAAATACAAAAGAAATAGCCAAACGTAGCTGAAAATGAGTTTCAAAAGGGGAAAATGGGATAGAAACGGTAAAAACTGATTAGAAACAGCCAAAAATGGCTTATAGGGGGCTAGAAAAGGGCAAAACCAGGGTAGGAACGGTGAAAACAGGCTGAACGCAGGAAAGAAAAGGGTAAAAATGAGTAAGAATGGAAAAACGTGGCTTAAAACGGGTTAGAAATTGACAAAAATGTGTTAGAAAAGGCAACTGAAAAGGGCTTAAAACGACTTGGAAATGGGCAAAAAAGGGTTAGACAAGAGGAAAAATTGGTAAACGGGTGAGAATTTGACAAAAATGGGTTAGAAAAGGGAAAAAAATGGCTAAAAAATGGTTTAGAAAAGGCAAAAAAAAAGTTTAAAAAGGGTTAGAAACGGGCAAAACCAGGTCACAGATGGCCAAAAGTAGCAGAAAAAAGGAAAGGAATGGTCAGAAATTGTAAGAACAGAAAAGAAAAAGCTTAAAACTGGTTGAAACCTGCAAAAATAGGATAGAAATGTCCCTAAGTGGCAGGAAACCAGAAAGGAAAGGTCAAAAAATGTAAGAACAGGAAAGAAAAGGCTTAAAACTCTTTGACACCTGCAAAAATCGGATAGAAATGTCCCGAAGCGGCAGGCAACCGGAAAGGAAAGGTCAAAAAATGTAAGAACAGGAAAGAAAAGGCTTAAAACTGGTTGACACCTGCGGAAATAGGATAGAAATCGCCCGAAGTGCCAGAAACCAAGAAGGAAAGGTAAAAAATGGTAAGAACAGGAAAGAAAAGGCTTAAAACTGGTTGACACTTGCAAAACTAGCATAGAAGTGGCCAAAAATGGTTGAAAACAGGTAAAATAGGGTCCAAAAAAGGTAAGGAAAATGAAAGGCTTCAAAGGGGTTGAAAGTGAGCAAAAATACAAAAGAAATAGCCAAACGTAGCTGAAAATGAGTTTCAAAAGGGGAAAATGGGATAGAAACGGTAAAAACTGATTAGAAACAGCCAAAAATGGCTTATAGGGGGCTAGAAAAGGGCAAAACCAGGGTAGGAACGGTGAAAAGAGGCTGAACGCAGGAAAGAAAAGGGTAAAAATGAGTAAGATATGGAAAAACGTGGCTTAAAACGGGTTAGAAATTGACAAAAATGTGTTAGAAAAGGCAACTGAAAAGGGCTTAAAACGACTTGGAAATGGGCAAAAAAGGGTTAGACAAGAGGAAAAATTGGTAAACGTGTGAGAATTTGACAAAAATGGGTTACAAAAGGAAAAAAATGGCTAAAAATGGTTTAGAAAAGGCAAAAAAAAGTTTAAAAAGGGTTAGAAACGGGCAAAACCAGGTCACAAATGGCCAAAAGTAGCAGAAAAAAGGAAAGGAATGGTCAAAAATTGTAAGGACAGAAAAGAAACGGCTTAAAACTGGTTGACACCTGCAAAAATCGGATAGAAATGTCCCTAAGTGGCAGGAAACCGGAAAGGAAAGGTCAAAAAATGTAAGAACAGGAAAGAAAAGGCTTAAAAGTGGTTGACACCTGCAAAACTAAAATAGAAATGGCCAAAAATGGCTGAAAACAGGCACACTAGGGTCCAAAAAAAGGTAAGAAAAGGAAATGAAAGGCTTCAAAGGGGTTGAAGGTGAGCAAAAATACAAAAGAAATAGCCAAACGTAGCTGAAAATGAGTTTCAAAAGGGGAAAATGGGATAGAAACGGTAAAAACTGTTTAGAAACAGCCAAAAATGGCTTATAGGGGGCTAGAAAAGGGCAAAACCAGGGTAGAAACGGTGAAAAGAGGCTGAACGCAGGAAAGAAAAGGGTAAAAATGAGTAAGATATGGAAAAACGTGGCTTAAAACGGGTTAGAAATTGACAAAAATGTGTTAGAAAAGGCAACTGAAAAGGGCTTAAAACGACTTGGAAATGGGCAAAAAAGGGTTAGACAAGAGGAAAAATTGGTAAACGTGTGAGAATTTGACAAAAATGGGTTAGAAAAGGGAAAAAATGGCTAAAAATGGTTTAGAAAAGGCAAAAAAAAAGTTTAAAAAGGGTTAGAAACGGGCAAAACCAGGTCACAAATGGCCAAAAGTACCAGAAAAAAGGAAAGGAATGGTCAGAAATTGTAAGAACAGAAAAGAAAAAGCTTAAAACTGGTTGAAACCTGCAAAAATAGGATAGAAATGGCCCGAAGTGCCAGAAACCATGAAGGAAAGTTAAAAAATGGTAAGAACAGGAAAGAAAAGGCTTAAAACTGGTTGACACCTGCAAAAATCGGATAGAAATGTCCCTAAGTGGCAGGAAACCGGAAAGGAAAGGTCAAAAAATGTAAGAACAGGAAAGAAAAGGCTTAAAACTGGTTGACACCTGCAAAAATCGGATAGAAATGTCCCTAAGTGGCAGGAAACCGGAAAGGAAAGGTCAAAAAATGTAAGAACAGGAAAGAAAAGGCTTAAAACTGGTAGACACCTGCAAAAATCGGATAGAAATGTCCCTAAGCGGCAGGCAACCGGAAAGGAAAGGTCAAAAAATGTAAGAACAGGAAAGAAAAGGCTTAAAAGTGGTTGACACCTGCAAAACTAAAATAGAAATGGCCAAAAATGGCTGAAAACAGGCACACTAGGGTCCAAAAAAAGGTAAGAAAAGGAAATGAAAGGCTTCAAAGGGGTTGAAAGTGAGCAAAAATACAAAAGAAATAGCCAAACGTAGCTGAAAATGAGTTTCAAAAGGGGAAAATGGGATAGAAACGGTAAAAACTGTTTAGAAACAGCCAAAAATGGCTTATAGGGGGCTAGAAAAGGGCAAAACCAGGGTAGGAACGGTGAAAAGAGGCTGAACGCAGGAAAGAAAAGGGTAAAAATGAGTAAGAAATGGAAAAACGTGGCTTAAAACGGGTTAGAAATTGACAAAAATGTGTTAGAAAAGGCAACTGAAAAGGGCTTAAAACGACTTGGAAATGGGCAAAAAAGGGTTAGACAAGAGGAAAAATTGGTAAACGGGTGAGAATTTGACAAAAATGGGTTAGAAAAGGGAAAAAATGGCTAAAAATGGTTTAGAAAAGGCAAAAAAAAAGTTTAAAAAGGGTTAGAAACGGGCAAAACCAGGTCACAGATGGCCAAAAGTAGCAGAAAAAAGGAAAGGAATGGTCAGAAACTGTAAGAACAGAAAAGAAAAAGCTTAAAACTGGTTGAAACCTGCAAAAATAGGATAGAAATGTCCCTAAGTGGCAGGAAACCAGAAAGGAAAGGTCAAAAAATGTAAGAACAGGAAAGAAAAGGCTTAAAACTGGTTGACACCTGCAAAAATCGGATAGAAATGTCCCTAAGCGGCAGGCAACCGGAAAGGAAAGGTCAAAAAATGTAAGAACAGGAAAGAAAAGGCTTAAAACTGGTTGACACCTGCGGAAATAGGATAGAAATCGCCCGAAGTGCCAGAAACCAAGAAGGAAAGGTAAAAAATGGTAAGAACAGGAAAGAAAAGGCTTAAAACTGGTTGACACTTGCAAAACTAGCATAGAAGTGGCCAAAAATGGTTGAAAACAGGTAAAATGGGGTCCAAAAAAGGTAAGGAAAATGAAAGGCTTCAAAGGGGTTGAAAGTGAGCAAAAATACAAAAGAAATAGCCAAACGTAGCTGAAAATGAGTTTCAAAAGGGGAAAAATGGGATAGAAACGGTAAAAACTGATTAGAAACAGCCAAAAATGGCTTATAGGGGGCTAGAAAAGGGCAAAACCAGGGTAGGAACGGTGAAAAGAGGCTGAACGCAGGAAAGAAAAGGGTAAAAATGAGTAAGATATGGAAAAACGTGGCTTAAAACGGGTTAGAAATTGACAAAAATGTGTTAGAAAAGGCAACTGAAAAGGGCTTAAAACGACTTGGAAATGGGCAAAAAAGGGTTAGACAAGAGGAAAAATTGGTAAACGTGTGAGAATTTGACAAAAATGGGTTACAAAAGGAAAAAAATGGCTAAAAATGGTTTAGAAAAGGCAAAATAAAGTTTAAAAAGGGTTAGAAACGGGCAAAACCAGGTCACAAATGGCCAAAAGTACCAGAAAAAAGGAAAGGAATGGTCAAAAATTGTAAGGACAGAAAAGAAACGGCTTAAAAACTGGTTGACACCTGCAAAAATCGGATAGAAATGTCCCTAAGTGGCAGGAAACCGGAAAGGAAAGGTCAAAAAATGTAAGAACAGGAAAGAAAAGGCTTAAAAGTGGTTGACACCTGCAAAACTAAAATAGAAATGGCCAAAAATGGCTGAAAACAGGCACCACTAGGGTCCAAAAAAAAGGTAAGAAAAGGAAATGAAAGGCTTCAAAGGGGTTGAAGGTGAGCAAAAATACAAAAGAAATAGCCAAACGTAGCTGAAAATGAGTTTCAAAAGGGGAAAATGGGATAGAAACGGTAAAAACTGTTTAGAAACAGCCAAAAATGGCTTATAGGGGGCTAGAAAAGGGCAAAACCAGGGTAGAAACGGTGAAAAGAGGCTGAACGCAGGAAAGAAAAGGGTAAAAATGAGTAAGATATGGAAAAACGTGGCTTAAAACGGGTTAGAAATTGACAAAAATGTGTTAGAAAAGGCAACTGAAAAGGGCTTAAAACGACTTGGAAATGGGCAAAAAAGGGTTAGACAAGAGGAAAAATTGGTAAACGTGTGAGAATTTGACAAAAATGGGTTAGAAAAGGGAAAAAATGGCTAAAAATGGTTTAGAAAAGGCAAAAAAAAAGTTTAAAAAGGGTTAGAAACGGGCAAAACCAGGTCACAAATGGCCAAAAGTACCAGAAAAAAGGAAAGGAATGGTCAGAAATTGTAAGAACAGAAAAGAAAAAGCTTAAAACTGGTTGAAACCTGCAAAAATAGGATAGAAATGGCCCGAAGTGCCAGAAACCATGAAGGAAAGTTAAAAAATGGTAAGAACAGGAAAGAAAAGGCTTAAAACTGGTTGACACCTGCAAAAATCGGATAGAAATGTCCCTAAGTGGCAGGAAACCGGAAAGGAAAGGTCAAAAAATGTAAGAACAGGAAAGAAAAGGCTTAAAACTGGTTGACACCTGCAAAAATCGGATAGAAATGTCCCTAAGTGGCAGGAAACCGGAAAGGAAAGGTCAAAAAATGTAAGAACAGGAAAGAAAAGGCTTAAAACTGGTAGACACCTGCAAAAATCGGATAGAAATGTCCCTAAGCGGCAGGCAACCGGAAAGGAAAGGTCAAAAAATGTAAGAACAGGAAAGAAAAGGCTTAAAAGTGGTTGACACCTGCAAAACTAAAATAGAAATGGCCAAAAATGGCTGAAAACAGGCACACTAGGGTCCAAAAAAAGGTAAGAAAAGGAAATGAAAGGCTTCAAAGGGGTTGAAGGTGAGCAAAAATACAAAAGAAATAGCCAAACGTAGCTGAAAATGAGTTTCAAAAGGGGAAAATGGGATAGAAACGGTAAAAACTGTTTAGAAACAGCCAAAAATGGCTTATAGGGGGCTAGAAAAGGGCAAAACCAGGGTAGGAACGGTGAAAAGAGGCTGAACGCAGGAAAGAAAAGGGTAAAAATGAGTAAGAAATGGAAAAACGTGGCTTAAAACGGGTTAGAAATTGACAAAAATGTGTTAGAAAAGGCAACTGAAAAGGGCTTAAAACGACTTGGAAATGGGCAAAAAAAGGGTTAGACAAGAGGAAAAATTGGTAAACGGGTGAGAATTTGACAAAAATGGGTTAGAAAAGGGAAAAAATGGCTAAAAATGGTTTAGAAAAGGCAAAAAAAAAGTTTAAAAAGGGTTAGAAACGGGCAAAACCAGGTCACAGATGGCCAAAAGTAGCAGAAAAAAAGGAAAGGAATGGTCAGAAACTGTAAGAACAGAAAAGAAAAAGCTTAAAACTGGTTGAAACCTGCAAAAATAGGATAGAAATGTCCCTAAGTGGCAGGAAACCGGAAAGGAAAGGTCAAAAAATGTAAGAACAGGAAAGAAAAGGCTTAAAACTGGTTGACACCTGCAAAAAATCGGATAGAAATGTCCCTAAGCGGCAGGCAACCGGAAAGGAAAGGTCAAAAAATGTAAGAACAGGAAAGAAAAGGCTTAAAACTGGTTGACACCTGCGGAAATAGGATAGAAATCGCCCGAAGTGCCAGAAACCAAGAAGGAAAGGTAAAAAATGGTAAGAACAGGAAAGAAAAGGCTTAAAACTGGTTGACACTTGCAAAACTAGCATAGAAGTGGCCAAAAATGGTTGAAAACAGGTAAAATAGGGTCCAAAAAAGGTAAGGAAAATGAAAGGCTTCAAAGGGGTTGAAAGTGAGCAAAAATACAAAAGAAATAGCCAAACGTAGCTGAAAATGAGTTTCAAAAGGGGAAAATGGGATAGAAACGGTAAAAACTGATTAGAAACAGCCAAAAATGGCTTATAGGGGGCTAGAAAAGGGCAAAACCAGGGTAGGAACGGTGAAAAGAGGCTGAACGCAGGAAAGAAAAGGGTAAAAATGAGTAAGATATGGAAAAACGTGGCTTAAAACGGGTTAGAAATTGACAAAAATGTGTTAGAAAAGGCAACTGAAAAGGGCTTAAAACGACTTGGAAATGGGCAAAAAAGGGTTAGACAAGAGGAAAAATTGGTAAACGGGTGAGAATTTGACAAAAATGGGTTAGAAAAGGGAAAAAATGGCTAAAAATGGTTTAGAAAAGGCAAAAAAAGTTTAAAAAGGGTTAGAAACGGGCAAAACCAGGTCACAGATGGCCAAAAGTAGCAGAAAAAAGGAAAGGAATGGTCAGAAACTGTAAGAACAGAAAAGAAAAAGCTTAAAACTGGTTGAAACCTGCAAAAATAGGATAGAAATGTCCCTAAGTGGCAGGAAACCAGAAAGGAAAGGTCAAAAAATGTAAGAACAGGAAAGAAAAGGCTTAAAAACTGGTTGACACCTGCAAAAATCGGATAGAAATGTCCCTAAGCGGCAGGCAACCGGAAAGGAAAGGTCAAAAAATGTAAGAACAGGAAAGAAAAGGCTTAAAACTGGTTGACACCTGCGGAAATAGGATAGAAATCGCCCGAAGTGCCAGAAAACCAAGAAGGAAAGGTAAAAAATGGTAAGAACAGGAAAGAAAAGGCTTAAAACTGGTTGACACTTGCAAAACTAGCATAGAAGTGGCCAAAAATGGTTGAAAACAGGTAAAATAGGGTCCAAAAAAGGTAAGGAAAATGAAAGGCTTCAAAGGGGTTGAAAGTGAGCAAAAATACAAAAGAAATAGCCAAACGTAGCTGAAAATGAGTTTCAAAAGGGGAAAATGGGATAGAAACGGTAAAAACTGATTAGAAACAGCCAAAAATGGCTTATAGGGGGCTAGAAAAGGGCAAAACCAGGGTAGGAACGGTGAAAAGAGGCTGAACGCAGGAAAGAAAAGGGTAAAAATGAGTAAGATATGGAAAAACGTGGCTTAAAACGGGTTAGAAATTGACAAAAATGTGTTAGAAAAGGCAACTGAAAAGGGCTTAAAACGACTTGGAAATGGGCAAAAAAGGGTTAGACAAGAGGAAAAATTGGTAAACGGGTGAGAATTTGACAAAAATGGGTTAGAAAAGGGAAAAAAATGGCTAAAAATGGTTTAGAAAAGGCAAAAAAAAGTTTAAAAAGGGTTAGAAACGGGCAAAACCAGGTCACAGATGGCCAAAAGTAGCAGAAAAAAGGAAAGGAATGGTCAGAAACTGTAAGAACAGAAAAGAAAAAGCTTAAAACTGGTTGAAACCTGCAAAAATAGGATAGAAATGTCCCTAAGTGGCAGGAAACCAGAAAGGAAAGGTCAAAAAATGTAAGAACAGGAAAGAAAAGGCTTAAAACTGGTTGACACCTGCAAAAATCGGATAGAAATGTCCCTAAGCGGCAGGCAACCGGAAAGGAAAGGTCAAAAAATGTAAGAACAGGAAAGAAAAGGCTTAAAACTGGTTGACACCTGCGGAAATAGGATAGAAATCGCCCGAAGTGCCAGAAACCAAGAAGGAAAGGTAAAAAATGGTAAGAACAGGAAAGAAAAGGCTTAAAACTGGTTGACACTTGCAAAACTAGCATAGAAGTGGCCAAAAATGGTTGAAAACAGGTAAAATGGGGTCCAAAAAAGGTAAGGAAAATGAAAGGCTTCAAAGGGGTTGAAAGTGAGCAAAAATACAAAAGAAATAGCCAAACGTAGCTGAAAATGAGTTTCAAAAGGGGAAAATGGGATAGAAACGGTAAAAACTGATTAGAAACAGCCAAAAATGGCTTATAGGGGGCTAGAAAAGGGCAAAACCAGGGTAGGAACGGTGAAAAGAGGCTGAACGCAGGAAAGAAAAGGGTAAAAATGAGTAAGATATGGAAAAACGTGGCTTAAAACGGGTTAGAAATTGACAAAAATGTGTTAGAAAAGGCAACTGAAAAGGGCTTAAAACGACTTGGAAATGGGCAAAAAAAGGGTTAGACAAGAGGAAAAATTGGTAAACGTGTGAGAATTTGACAAAAATGGGTTACAAAAGGAAAAAAATGGCTAAAAATGGTTTAGAAAAGGCAAAAAAAAAGTTTAAAAAGGGTTAGAAATGGGCAAAACCAGGTCACAAATGGCCAAAAGTAGCAGAAAAAAGGAAAGGAATGGTCAAAAATTGTAAGGACAGGAAAGAAACGGCTTAAAACTGGTTGACACCTGCAAAAATCGGATAGAAATGTCCCTAAGTGGCAGGAAACCGGAAAGGAAAGGTCAAAAAATGTAAGAACAGGAAAGAAAAGGCTTAAAACTGGTTGACACCTGCAAAAATCGGATAGAAATGTCCCTAAGCGGCAGGCAACCGGAAAGGAAAGGTCAAAAAATGTAAGAACAGGAAAGAAAAGGCTTAAAAGTGGTTGACACCTGCAAAACTAAAATAGAAATGGCCAAAAATGGCTGAAAACAGGCACACTAGGGTCCAAAAAAAGGTAAGAAAAGGAAATGAAAGGCTTCAAAGGGGTTGAAGGTGAGCAAAAATACAAAAGAAATAGCCAAACGTAGCTGAAAATGAGTTTCAAAAGGGGAAAATGGGATAGAAACGGTAAAAACTGTTTAGAAACAGCCAAAAATGGCTTATAGGGGGCTAGAAAAGGGCAAAACCAGGGTAGAAACGGTGAAAAGAGGCTGAACGCAGGAAAGAAAAGGGTAAAAATGAGTAAGATATGGAAAAACGTGGCTTAAAACGGGTTAGAAATTGACAAAAATGTGTTAGAAAAGGCAACTGAAAAGGGCTTAAAACGACTTGGAAATGGGCAAAAAAGGGTTAGACAAGAGGAAAAATTGGTAAACGTGTGAGAATTTGACAAAAATGGGTTAGAAAAGGGAAAAAAATGGCTAAAAATGGTTTAGAAAAGGCAAAAAAAAAGTTTAAAAAGGGTTAGAAACGGGCAAAACCAGGTCACAAATGGCCAAAAGTACCAGAAAAAAGGAAAGGAATGGTCAGAAATTGTAAGAACAGAAAAGAAAAAGCTTAAAACTGGTTGAAACCTGCAAAAATAGGATAGAAATGGCCCGAAGTGCCAGAAACCATGAAGGAAAGTTAAAAAATGGTAAGAACAGGAAAGAAAAGGCTTAAAACTGGTTGACACCTGCAAAAATCGGATAGAAATGTCCCTAAGTGGCAGGAAACCGGAAAGGAAAGGTCAAAAAATGTAAGAACAGGAAAGAAAAGGCTTAAAACTGGTTGACACCTGCAAAAATCGGATAGAAATGTCCCTAAGTGGCAGGAAACCGGAAAGGAAAGGTCAAAAAATGTAAGAACAGGAAAGAAAAGGCTTAAAACTGGTAGACACCTGCAAAAATCGGATAGAAATGTCCCTAAGCGGCAGGCAACCGGAAAGGAAAGGTCAAAAAATGTAAGAACAGGAAAGAAAAGGCTTAAAAGTGGTTGACACCTGCAAAACTAAAATAGAAATGGCCAAAAATGGCTGAAAACAGGCACACTAGGGTCCAAAAAAAGGTAAGAAAAGGAAATGAAAGGCTTCAAAGGGGTTGAAGGTGAGCAAAAATACAAAAGAAATAGCCAAACGTAGCTGAAAATGAGTTTCAAAAGGGGAAAATGGGATAGAAACGGTAAAAACTGATTAGAAACAGCCAAAAATGGCTTATAGGGGGCTAGAAAAGGGCAAAACCAGGGTAGGAACGGTGAAAAGAGGCTGAACGCAGGAAAGAAAAGGGTAAAAATGAGTAAGAAATGGAAAAACGTGGCTTAAAACGGGTTAGAAATTGACAAAAATGTGTTAGAAAAGGCAACTGAAAAGGGCTTAAAACGACTTGGAAATGGGCAAAAAAGGGTTAGACAAGAGGAAAAATTGGTAAACGGGTGAGAATTTGACAAAAATGGGTTAGAAAAGGGAAAAAAATGGCTAAAAATGGTTTAGAAAAGGCAAAAAAAAAAGTTTAAAAAGGGTTAGAAACGGGCAAAACCAGGTCACAGATGGCCAAAAGTAGCAGAAAAAAGGAAAGGAATGGTCAGAAACTGTAAGAACAGAAAAGAAAAAGCTTAAAACTGGTTGAAACCTGCAAAAATAGGATAGAAATGTCCCTAAGTGGCAGGAAACCAGAAAGGAAAGGTCAAAAAATGTAAGAACAGGAAAGAAAAGGCTTAAAACTGGTTGACACCTGCAAAAATCGGATAGAAATGTCCCTAAGCGGCAGGCAACCGGAAAGGAAAGGTCAAAAAATGTAAGAACAGGAAAGAAAAGGCTTAAAACTGGTTGACACCTGCGGAAATAGGATAGAAATCGCCCGAAGTGCCAGAAACCAAGAAGGAAAGGTAAAAAATGGTAAGAACAGGAAAGAAAAGGCTTAAAACTGGTTGACACTTGCAAAACTAGCATAGAAGTGGCCAAAAATGGTTGAAAACAGGTAAAATGGGGTCCAAAAAAGGTAAGGAAAATGAAAGGCTTCAAAGGGGTTGAAAGTGAGCAAAAATACAAAAGAAATAGCCAAACGTAGCTGAAAATGAGTTTCAAAAGGGGAAAATGGGATAGAAACGGTAAAAACTGATTAGAAACAGCCAAAAATGGCTTATAGGGGGCTAGAAAAGGGCAAAACCAGGGTAGGAACGGTGAAAAGAGGCTGAACGCAGGAAAGAAAAGGGTAAAAATGAGTAAGATATGGAAAAACGTGGCTTAAAACGGGTTAGAAATTGACAAAAATGTGTTAGAAAAGGCAACTGAAAAGGGCTTAAAACGACTTGGAAATGGGCAAAAAAGGGTTAGACAAGAGGAAAAATTGGTAAACGTGTGAGAATTTGACAAAAATGGGTTACAAAAGGAAAAAAAATGGCTAAAAATGGTTTAGAAAAGGCAAAATAAAGTTTAAAAAGGGTTAGAAACGGGCAAAACCAGGTCACAAATGGCCAAAAGTACCAGAAAAAAGGAAAGGAATGGTCAAAAATTGTAAGGACAGAAAAGAAACGGCTTAAAACTGGTTGACACCTGCAAAAATCGGATAGAAATGTCCCTAAGTGGCAGGAAACCGGAAAGGAAAGGTCAAAAAATGTAAGAACAGGAAAGAAAAGGCTTAAAAGTGGTTGACACCTGCAAAACTAAAATAGAAATGGCCAAAAATGGCTGAAAACAGGCACACTAGGGTCCAAAAAAAGGTAAGAAAAGGAAATGAAAGGCTTCAAAGGGGTTGAAGGTGAGCAAAAATACAAAAGAAATAGCCAAACGTAGCTGAAAATGAGTTTCAAAAGGGGAAAATGGGATAGAAACGGTAAAAAAACTGTTTAGAAACAGCCAAAAATGGCTTATAGGGGGCTAGAAAAGGGCAAAACCAGGGTAGAAACGGTGAAAAGAGGCTGAACGCAGGAAAGAAAAGGGTAAAAATGAGTAAGATATGGAAAAACGTGGCTTAAAACGGGTTAGAAATTGACAAAAATGTGTTAGAAAAGGCAACTGAAAAGGGCTTAAAACGACTTGGAAATGGGCAAAAAAGGGTTAGACAAGAGGAAAAATTGGTAAACGTGTGAGAATTTGACAAAAATGGGTTAGAAAAGGGAAAAAATGGCTAAAAATGGTTTAGAAAAGGCAAAAAAAAAGTTTAAAAAGGGTTAGAAACGGGCAAAACCAGGTCACAAATGGCCAAAAGTACCAGAAAAAAGGAAAGGAATGGTCAGAAATTGTAAGAACAGAAAAGAAAAAGCTTAAAACTGGTTGAAACCTGCAAAAATAGGATAGAAATGGCCCGAAGTGCCAGAAACCATGAAGGAAAGTTAAAAAATGGTAAGAACAGGAAAGAAAAGGCTTAAAACTGGTTGACACCTGCAAAAATCGGATAGAAATGTCCCTAAGTGGCAGGAAACCGGAAAGGAAAGGTCAAAAAATGTAAGAACAGGAAAGAAAAGGCTTAAAACTGGTTGACACCTGCAAAAATCGGATAGAAATGTCCCTAAGTGGCAGGAAACCGGAAAGGAAAGGTCAAAAAATGTAAGAACAGGAAAGAAAAGGCTTAAAACTGGTAGACACCTGCAAAAATCGGATAGAAATGTCCCTAAGCGGCAGGCAACCGGAAAGGAAAGGTCAAAAAATGTAAGAACAGGAAAGAAAAGGCTTAAAAGTGGTTGACACCTGCAAAACTAAAATAGAAATGGCCAAAAATGGCTGAAAACAGGCACACTAGGGTCCAAAAAAAGGTAAGAAAAGGAAATGAAAGGCTTCAAAGGGGTTGAAGGTGAGCAAAAATACAAAAGAAATAGCCAAACGTAGCTGAAAATGAGTTTCAAAAGGGGAAAATGGGATAGAAACGGTAAAAACTGTTTAGAAACAGCCAAAAATGGCTTATAGGGGGCTAGAAAAGGGCAAAACCAGGGTAGGAACGGTGAAAAGAGGCTGAACGCAGGAAAGAAAAGGGTAAAAATGAGTAAGAAATGGAAAAACGTGGCTTAAAACGGGTTAGAAATTGACAAAAATGTGTTAGAAAAGGCAACTGAAAAGGGCTTAAAACGACTTGGAAATGGGCAAAAAAGGGTTAGACAAGAGGAAAAATTGGTAAACGGGTGAGAATTTGACAAAAAATGTGTTAGAAAAGGGAAAAAATGGCTAAAAATGGTTTAGAAAAGGCAAAAAAAAGTTTAAAAAGGGTTAGAAACGGGCAAAACCAGGTCACAGATGGCCAAAAGTAGCAGAAAAAAGGAAAGGAATGGTCAGAAACTGTAAGAACAGAAAAGAAAAAGCTTAAAACTGGTTGAAACCTGCAAAAATAGGATAGAAATGTCCCTAAGTGGCAGGAAACCAGAAAGGAAAGGTCAAAAAATGTAAGAACAGGAAAGAAAAGGCTTAAAACTGGTTGACACCTGCAAAAATCGGATAGAAATGTCCCTAAGCGGCAGGCAACCGGAAAGGAAAGGTCAAAAAATGTAAGAACAGGAAAGAAAAGGCTTAAAACTGGTTGACACCTGCGGAAATAGGATAGAAATCGCCCGAAGTGCCAGAAACCAAGAAGGAAAGGTAAAAAATGGTAAGAACAGGAAAGAAAAGGCTTAAAACTGGTTGACACTTGCAAAACTAGCATAGAAGTGGCCAAAAATGGTTGAAAACAGGTAAAATAGGGTCCAAAAAAGGTAAGGAAAATGAAAGGCTTCAAAGGGGTTGAAAGTGAGCAAAAATACAAAAGAAATAGCCAAACGTAGCTGAAAATGAGTTTCAAAAGGGGAAAATGGGATAGAAACGGTAAAAACTGATTAGAAACAGCCAAAAATGGCTTATAGGGGGCTAGAAAAGGGCAAAACCAGGGTAGGAACGGTGAAAAGAGGCTGAACGCAGGAAAGAAAAGGGTAAAAATGAGTAAGATATGGAAAAACGTGGCTTAAAACGGGTTAGAAATTGACAAAAATGTGTTAGAAAAGGCAACTGAAAAGGGCTTAAAACGACTTGGAAATGGGCAAAAAAGGGTTAGACAAGAGGAAAAATTGGTAAACGGGTGAGAATTTGACAAAAATGGGTTAGAAAAGGGAAAAAATGGCTAAAAATGGTTTAGAAAAGGCAAAAAAAAAGTTTAAAAAAGGGTTAGAAACGGGCAAAACCAGGTCACAGATGGCCAAAAGTAGCAGAAAAAAGGAAAGGAATGGTCAGAAACTGTAAGAACAGAAAAGAAAAAGCTTAAAACTGGTTGAAACCTGCAAAAATAGGATAGAAATGTCCCTAAGTGGCAGGAAACCAGAAAGGAAAGGTCAAAAAATGTAAGAACAGGAAAGAAAAGGCTTAAAACTGGTTGACACCTGCAAAAATCGGATAGAAATGTCCCTAAGCGGCAGGCAACCGGAAAGGAAAGGTCAAAAAATGTAAGAACAGGAAAGAAAAGGCTTAAAACTGGTTGACACCTGCGGAAATAGGATAGAAATCGCCCGAAGTGCCAGAAACCAAGAAGGAAAGGTAAAAAATGGTAAGAACAGGAAAGAAAAGGCTTAAAACTGGTTGACACTTGCAAAACTAGCATAGAAGTGGCCAAAAATGGTTGAAAACAGGTAAAATAGGGTCCAAAAAAGGTAAGGAAAATGAAAGGCTTCAAGGGGTTGAAAGTGAGCAAAAATACAAAAGAAATAGCCAAACGTAGCTGAAAATGAGTTTCAAAAGGGGAAAATGGGATAGAAACGGTAAAAACTGATTAGAAACAGCCAAAAATGGCTTATAGGGGGCTAGAAAAGGGCAAAACCAGGGTAGGAACGGTGAAAAGAGGCTGAACGCAGGAAAGAAAAGGGTAAAAATGAGTAAGATATGGAAAAACGTGGCTTAAAACGGGTTAGAAATTGACAAAAATGTGTTAGAAAAGGCAACTGAAAAGGGCTTAAAACGACTTGGAAATGGGCAAAAAAGGGTTAGACAAGAGGAAAAATTGGTAAACGGGTGAGAATTTGACAAAAATGGGTTAGAAAAGGGAAAAAAATGGCTAAAAATGGTTTAGAAAAGGCAAAAAAAGTTTAAAAAGGGTTAGAAACGGGCAAAACCAGGTCACAGATGGCCAAAAGTAGCAGAAAAAAGGAAAGGAATGGTCAGAAACTGTAAGAACAGAAAAGAAAAAGCTTAAAACTGGTTGAAACCTGCAAAAATAGGATAGAAATGTCCCTAAGTGGCAGAAACCAGAAAGGAAAGGTCAAAAAATGTAAGAACAGGAAAGAAAAGGCTTAAAACTGGTTGACACCTGCAAAAATCGGATAGAAATGTCCCTAAGCGGCAGGCAAACCGGAAAGGAAAGGTCAAAAAAATGTAAGAACAGGAAAGAAAAGGCTTAAAACTGGTTGACACCTGCGGAAATAGGATAGAAATCGCCCGAAGTGCCAGAAACCAAGAAGGAAAGGTAAAAAATGGTAAGAACAGGAAAGAAAAGGCTTAAAACTGGTTGACACTTGCAAAACTAGCATAGAAGTGGCCAAAAATGGTTGAAAACAGGTAAAATGGGGTCCAAAAAAGGTAAGGAAAATGAAAGGCTTCAAAGGGGTTGAAAGTGAGCAAAAATACAAAAGAAATAGCCAAACGTAGCTGAAAATGAGTTTCAAAAGGGGAAAATGGGATAGAAACGGTAAAAACTGATTAGAAACAGCCAAAAATGGCTTATAGGGGGCTAGAAAAGGGCAAAACCAGGGTAGGAACGGTGAAAAGAGGCTGAACGCAGGAAAGAAAAGGGTAAAAATGAGTAAGAAATGGAAAAACGTGGCTTAAAACGGGTTAGAAATTGACAAAAATGTGTTAGAAAAGGCAACTGAAAAGGGCTTAAAACGACTTGGAAATGGGCAAAAAAGGGTTAGACAAGAGGAAAAATTGGTAAACGGGTGAGAATTTGACAAAAATGGGTTAGAAAAGGGAAAAAATGGCTAAAAAATGGTTTAGAAAAGGCAAAAAAAAGTTTAAAAAAGGGTTAGAAACGGGCAAAACCAGGTCACAGATGGCCAAAAGTAGCAGAAAAAAGGAAAGGAATGGTCAGAAACTGTAAGAACAGAAAAGAAAAAGCTTAAAACTGGTTGAAACCTGCAAAAATAGGATAGAAATGTCCCTAAGTGGCAGGAAACCAGAAAGGAAAGGTCAAAAAATGTAAGAACAGGAAAGAAAAGGCTTAAAACTGGTTGACACCTGCAAAAATCGGATAGAAATGTCCCTAAGCGGCAGGCAACCGGAAAGGAAAGGTCAAAAAATGTAAGAACAGGAAAGAAAAGGCTTAAAACTGGTTGACACCTGCGGAAATAGGATAGAAATCGCCCGAAGTGCCAGAAACCAAGAAGGAAAGGTAAAAAATGGTAAGAACAGGAAAGAAAAGGCTTAAAACTGGTTGACACTTGCAAAACTAGCATAGAAGTGGCCAAAAATGGTTGAAAACAGGTAAAATAGGGTCCAAAAAAGGTAAGGAAAATGAAAGGCTTCAAAGGGGTTGAAAGTGAGCAAAAATACAAAAGAAATAGCCAAACGTAGCTGAAAATGAGTTTCAAAAGGGGAAAATGGGATAGAAACGGTAAAAACTGATTAGAAACAGCCAAAAATGGCTTATAGGGGGCTAGAAAAGGGCAAAACCAGGGTAGGAACGGTGAAAAGAGGCTGAACGCAGGAAAGAAAAGGGTAAAAATGAGTAAGATATGGAAAAACGTGGCTTAAAACGGGTTAGAAATTGACAAAAATGTGTTAGAAAAGGCAACTGAAAAGGGCTTAAAACGACTTGGAAATGGGCAAAAAAGGGTTAGACAAGAGGAAAAATTGGTAAACGGTGAGAATTTGACAAAAATGGGTTAGAAAAAGGGAAAAAATGGCTAAAAATGGTTTAGAAAAGGCAAAAAAAAAGTTTAAAAAGGGTTAGAAACGGGCAAAACCAGGTCACAGATGGCCAAAAGTAGCAGAAAAAAGGAAAGGAATGGTCAGAAACTTGTAAGAACAGAAAAGAAAAACGCTTAAAACTGGTTGAAACCTGCAAAAATAGGATAGAAAATGTCCCCTAAGTGGCAGGAAACCAGAAAGGAAAGGTTCAAAAAATGTAAGAACAGGAAAGAAAAGGCTTAAAACTGGTTGACACCTGCAAAAATCGGATAGAAATGTCCCTAAGCGGCAGGCAACCGGAAAGGAAAGGTCAAAAAAATGTAAGAACAGGAAAGAAAAGGCTTAAAACTGGTTGACACCTGCGGAAATAGGATAGAAATCGCCCGAAGTGCCAGAAACCAAGAAGGAAAGGTAAAAAATGGTAAGAACAGGAAAGAAAAGGCTTAAAACTGGTTGACACTTGCAAAACTAGCATAGAAGTGGCCAAAAAATGGTTGAAAACAGGTAAAATAGGGTCCAAAAAAGGTAAGGAAAAGGAAAGGCTTCAAAGGGGTTGAAAGTGAGCAAAAATACAAAAGAAATAGCCAAACGTAGCTGAAAATGAGTTTCAAAAGGGGAAAATGGGATAGAAACGGTAAAAACTGATTAGAAACAGCCAAAAATGGCTTATTAGGGGGCTAGAAAAGGGCAAAAACCAGGGTAGGAACGGTGAAAAGAGGCTGAACGCAGGAAAGAAAAGGGTAAAAATGAGTAAGATATGGAAAAACGTGGCTTAAAACGGGTTAGAAATTGACAAAAAATGTGTTAGAAAAGGCAACTGAAAAGGGCTTAAAAACGACTTGGAAATGGGCAAAAAAGGGTTAGACAAGAGGAAAAATTGGTAAACGTGTGAGAATTTGACAAAAATGGGTTAGAAAAGGGAAAAAATGGCTAAAAATGGTTTAGAAAAGGCAAAAAAAGTTTAAAAAAGGGTTAGAAACGGGCAAAACCAGGTCACAGATGGCCAAAAGTAGCAGAAAAAAAGGAAAGGAATGGTCAGAAACTGTAAGAACAGAAAAGAAAAAGCTTAAAACTGGTTGAAACCTGCAAAAATAGGATAGAAATGTCCCTAAGTGCAGGAAACCAGAAGGAAAGGTCAAAAAAATGGTAAGAACAGGAAAGAAAAGGCTTAAAACTGGTTGACACCTGCAAAAATCGGATAGAAATGTCCCTAAGCGGCAGGCAACCGGAAAGGAAAGGTCAAAAAATGTAAGAACAGGAAAGAAAAGGCTTAAAACTGGTTGACACCTGCGGAAATAGGATAGAAATCGCCCGAAGTGCCAGAAACCAAGAAGGAAAGGTAAAAAATGGTAAGAACAGGAAAGAAAAGGCTTAAAACTGGTTGACACTTGCAAAACTAGCATAGAAGTGGCCAAAAATGGTTGAAAACAGGTAAAATAGGGTCCAAAAAAGGTAAGGAAAATGAAAGGCTTCAAAGGGGTTGAAAGTGAGCAAAAATACAAAAGAAATAGCCAAACGTAGCTGAAAATGAGTTTCAAAAGGGGAAAATGGGATAGAAACGGTAAAAACTGATTAGAAACAGCCAAAAATGGCTTATAGGGGGCTAGAAAAGGGCAAAAACCAGGGTAGGAACGGTGAAAAGAGGCTGAACGCAGGAAAGAAAAGGGTAAAAATGAGTAAGATATGGAAAAAACGTGGCTTAAAACGGGTTAGAAATTGACAAAAATGTGTTAGAAAAGGCAACTGAAAAGGGCTTAAAAACGACTTGGAAATGGGCAAAAAAAGGGTTAGACAAGAGGAAAAATTGGTAAACGTGTGAGAATTTGACAAAAAATGGGTTACAAAAGGAAAAAAATGGCTAAAAATGGTTTAGAAAAGGCAAAAAAAAAGTTTAAAAAAGGGTTAGAAACGGGCAAAACCAGGTCACAAATGGCCAAAAGTAGCAGAAAAAAGGAAAGGAATGGTCAAAAAATTGTAAGGACAGGAAAGAAACGGCTTAAAACTGGTTGACACCTGCAAAAATCGGATAGAAATGTCCCTAAGTGGCAGGAAACCGGAAAGGAAAGGTCAAAAAATGTAAGAACAGGAAAGAAAAGGCTTAAAACTGGTTGACACCTGCAAAAATCGGATAGAAATGTCCCTAAGCGGCAGGCAACCGGAAAGGAAAGGTCAAAAAATGTAAGAACAGGAAAGAAAAGGCTTAAAAGTGGTTGACACCTGCAAAACTAAAATAGAAATGGCCAAAAAATGGCTGAAAACAGGCACACTAGGGTCCAAAAAAAGGTAAGAAAAGGAAATGAAAGGCTTCAAAGGGGTTGAAGGTGAGCAAAAATACAAAGAAATAGCCAAACGTAGCTGAAAATGAGTTTCAAAAGGGGAAAAATGGGATAGGAAACGGTAAAAACTGTTTAGAAACAGCCAAAAATGGCTTATAGGGGGGCTAGAAAAGGGCAAAACCAGGGTAGAAACGGTGAAAAGAGGCTGAACGCAGGAAAGAAAAGGGTAAAAAATGAGTAAGATATGGAAAAAACGTGGCTTAAAACGGGTTAGAAATTGACAAAAATGTGTTTAGAAAAGGCAACTGAAAAGGGCTTAAAACGACTTGGAAATGGGCAAAAAAAGGGTTAGACAAGAGGAAAAATTGGTAAACGTGTGAGAATTTGACAAAAATGGGTTAGAAAAGGGAAAAAAATGGCTAAAAATGGTTTAGAAAAGGCAAAAAAAAGTTTAAAAAGGGTTAGAA
>NW_022994548.1:0-37494 GCF_012275295.1 Melopsittacus undulatus
AAGATGGTACATAGTCCCCAGAAATTTTTCTTGTCAAATTTCAAAATGCTCAATACAGTAAGTACAGAAGAGAGAGTATAGGCTAGTTTAAGCACACACCACATTTCCCAGTCCACCTTCTCTGGCATTGTTTTTAATCTTCATGTAACACATAGATAGTCAGTTGGATTTTATGAATATAATACAGAAGCTTCACAATAAGAGGCTGCAACAAAAGGAAGGAAGAAAGAAAGAAACAAGCAAAAAAGATCATAGTTTTTTTACTTTGTTCCTTCCTTCTTTTCCAAGAAGAAAGTGACAGCAATATTAAAGAAATAGCAGTAGAAATTAGAAATTCTGTTTTTCAGTTACAAGATAGAAATTCTCTTTAGCCCGGAAGAATGGAAAGAGATGCACTTTCAGGCACACGAGCAGACAATATTTTTAGAATTAAGTATAACCTCAGTAATAAATTTGAGTATTTAATGTTCTCTCATTACCACATATCTATGCTTTTAAAGAAACATTTTTCCCAGAGCTTCATATAGTGCAAAAGCTGACTTGAACACAAAAAGGCATTCATTCTGTCTTTGAAATAGTAAAAATCATTAAAGAAGAATGTTAGGACACCATTAATTGTTGAAGGATATTAGCTTATGCAAGACTCCTTATTTGTATCACAAAATTAAGCAAGATGAATCCTCCGAAGTGTTATCTAAATAAACTTTCACAAAGTGTTAATCCTTGTCTTCTCAAAAGATTTTAACTTTTTTTCCTTTATTTGTCTATGCAAAGATACCTCAAAGGTAAATGCTTCACTTTTAATTGCTTAATTACTTTACTAATAAAGATTCAGATCTAGAACAAAATAAACTGAAAAACTAAAAGACTGAAATCTTCTCGACTGGAAAGCAAAGGAAGACTGACTGTTGTGCAGCCAATAAAAAGGCAGAAAAATACAGAAAATTAAGGGAGAACACTTAAGCAGTGTGAATATAAAGTTGAGAGTATCATATTTTTGACAATTCTCCTTTTTATATCCATGTGGCACTTTTGGACCTCAGAACATGAACCTTTTAATTTTTATATTTCACTAGTTGTCTATTTCTTTACATAAGATGAATGCATATCCAAATTTTTCTAAAACAAGTGGCTGTTGAAATAAAGTTCTCACATGTATGCTAATAAATAATAAGATTTTAATACCAAATAAATCTTGTAGACAGAGCATGATTTGGTATCTGCTCCATTCACTCTCCAGTGCATTACTAACCTAACTAACATGGCTGGTGTTTCAGTTGACATCTAAAAACCATCATAGTCAGGAACATAAGATTGCTGGGTTTACACATTCTTTTGTTTTCCTTAGTAAGAAAGCATGTTCATTACCAGTGTATTTAGTTTGTCCTTATTAAATATGTCATCTTCTATTTTAAACTGTAGAATTTTATATGTCTTCTGTGTATATATACAACACCACACTGTTCTTGCATAATATTTCAGTTCTTCGTGATGATAATTCAAAATTCTCATTATTAGCTCACTTTTGCTAATTTTTGGGTTTTTTTTTCATTTTAATTTTTTCTCTTCCCTTTTTTCTTTCTTCTTTCTTTTTTTTTCACTTTCTTGTTTTTCTTATATATATATTTAATTTGTCAATTAAAAGCTTGAATGAGTTAAGTCCCAACAATGAAGTCTGATAAGTACATCATTAGCTACTTTTTCCCACTGACTGTATTTTGTTGCAATACCTGCAAAAACCTGTTGTGATTTGTAAGTAGTGTCCATAACTCTTGCATTTTAACTTCCTGTCTAGTACCATAACAAATAACCCATTGAAGATGAGATAGATTTGCTTAGTGATGATCCATTGCATAGAATTCTTTTATTCTGCTCTTTACTTTCTGTTACTTGGCAATTATAAATTAATTGCAAGTCAGTTGCAGATATTTTTTTCCCACCTTTTAACCATTGGTAATTTACAGAAGAGGTATATCTTGACAAAGAAAGAGATAATTGTTTCAAGTTATTTTGATAGCATGCTATTGTTATTGTCATAATCTGTCAGGTTTGTCAACAAATGGTCATGCCAGCATTATTACCATTTGTCTGTGTATTTATATGTATGTGTATATACAATACACAGGCGCATAATTAAAGACTTTGAATTCTGATAGCAAAACCTTAGTTTATCAGTACTTCACAGCACAGAGAAAATTACTGGAGAAACAACTTTTTTCTTTCTAACCTTTATAATATTTTCAGAAACTATTCCCTAAAAATAATTCCCTGGGAACTTCATAAAAGCAAAAGAAACAAGCAGCTCTTTACTGAAAAATAAGCAAACATATAAACAAACATCTTAGGCAAGAGCCACAAAAAAGGTATGAGATTTGGTAGGTTACATATATTGGAGAAATAGCCAAATGAAAAGTCCCTAAAGCATGGTAGAGTAAGACAGATTCTGGCTTCATAATTTGATGAAAAGGCCCTGCTTTGCAATTGAAGAGGTATTTCAGTTGTCGATCTGAAGGACATTGGAAAAACAGGAGTTAATCTAAAATACTCACCGTATTTTGGAAAAGTAACAACTTTAACCTACTGAAGAACTGTGGTTCAATTTTGTATCCACCAGGACCCCTAGTTCCTTATACTATAAGCTGTTTTGCATGGGTTATTCAAACCAAAGTTCAGGACTTTCAGTTGTCTGCCCTAAACTTCATGAAGCCCCTGTGAGCTATGCCTTGCTATATAGGGCCTGTGTAAACCTCATGAAGCTCAACAAGGCCAAGTGCACATTGGGGATCTTGGCTGATGAGAAGCTCAACATGAGCTGGCAATGTGTGCTTCCAGCCTGTTTATTTTGGTTTGGCTTTGATTGGTTGGTTGGTTTTGATTTGGTTTGGTTTAGTTTTGGTTTTTCCTTTATTTTTTTTTCCTTGTTTGTTCGGGCCTTTTTTTGTACAGTACTAAATAGAATGAGTTCTTTCCTGGTAAGTCACTTTTGTTTCTGCAATTCAAGTAAAAACTTAAACCCGTTTAAAGATTTCCCACTTGAGGATTCTTTGCCCATAGCTCAGGAGCAGTGCAAACATTGAATGACCAAAGGGAAAATTGGAATCCATTCTTACAGTATAGTAAGCTTGATCACTAGACGTGAGCTTTTTGGAAGTAAAAGGATTGGGTTTTTATGAAGAGGTTCAACACCTGAAACATCTTTTTCTGCTTGAGGAGTTTTTTATTTTTTGATTTTTTTTACTGAAGACCAGAGTGGGAAAATATCGTTGGTGTCCATGTATATTTCATATGTGCTCATGTGATTATTCTGGCATGTCAGCAAGAATGTACACTGAAGGGAAAGTAGGAAAGCCACACTAAAGAGCACCTTTATATAATACATGTATTGAAACAACAAGAATGACTTTGAACATGTGATATATTTATAGAAACGTCTATGTATACTCAAAAGAATGTCTGTTCATTACTTCTCTTTCAGCATTCAAGGCGTCGCCATTGTTCTCTGTCTTGTAGTTTGGAATAAAATGGAATCTGAGATACATTTCAAGGGTGAGTACATTTTGGATTTGAATCACCTAAATTAATGGTTCTGAAATAATGTTCTTTTTTTTTTGTGGTCATTTATTCTCATAACAATCTTTGTAGCAGCAATGTCCCAAGTTCACTTATCTGTTCATATTCAAGAGATAATTTAGCTAATGAATCATAACAAATTCACATGGAATTCATACTATATATGTTCCATGAATAAATCTGTTTGATGTTCTATTATGCATGACAAATAATAGATAATTAACTATCCTAAATCTCCCCCCTCCAGGTATTTTCTAGAAAGTAATTTTGATTGTTTTAATAAAGTAATATAGACTGATATGGTGTGTCCATATTATCAATAGCTATATTGTTCTTTCTATCTAAATATAGAAAACAATGGAATCTGTTGAAGAACTGTGCAAATGGATGAAAGAAAGTGAGATGTTAAAGGAAAAAAGTAAATTTTTTAACATTCTGCTTGTATTCAGACAAAAAATGCTCCTAATTTACCTGTGTTTATTTGTAGCTACGTCATGCATTTCCTTTTCAGAGTGAACTGTTTTGTTCTACAACTTACAAATTTATATGGACATCTTAATAATATAAATGTATTAAAATTTTAATACTGGCCTAAATTACACCTTCTATTCATACGTAGAAGAAAAGATAATTCATTAATTTATCACTAATAAAAACGTTAATAAGTTTCATATCTAGCAATAGTCATATAATTATTTTTAAAGCTATTAGAAATGATTACTTTAGATATAATGGACTGATATCAATGAAGATAACAAACTGGAGTTTCTTCAGATTGTGTGCATGTGCTACTTGAGCTCATAGTCTGTAAGAAGTTACTAAAGAAGGATCACAGAACCATAGACTAGTTAAGGTTGGAAAGGACCTTAAGATCATCTAGTTCAAACCCTCCATGCAATGGGCAGGGACACCTCCCCTTAAACCGTGTCACCCAAGGCTCTGTCCAACCTGGGCTTGAACACCACAAGGGATGGAGCACTCACAGCTTCCTTGGGCATCCTATTCCAGTGCTTCACCACCCTAACAGTAAAGAATTTCTTCCTCATATCCAATCTAAACTTCCCCTATTTAAGTTTTAATCTGTTACCTCTTGTCCTGTCACTACAGTCCCTAATGAAGAGTCCCTCCCCAGCATCCCTATAGGCCCCCCTCAGATACTGGAAGGCTGCTATGAGGTCTCCACACAGCCTTCTCTTCTCCAGGCTCAACAGCTCCAACCTTCTCAGCCTATCTTCGTACGGCAGGTGTTCCGAGCCCGTGATCATCCTTGCTCCCCTCTTCTGGACTTGCTCAAAACCAGTTCCATGTCCTTTTTATGTCGAGAACACCATAATTGCACACAATGCTCCAAGTGAGGTCTCAGGAGAGCAGAGTAGAGGGGCAGGATCACCTCCTTCAACCTGCTGGTCACACTCCATTTGTTGCAGCCCAGGATATGGTTGGCCTTCTGGGCTGTGAGCGCACACTTTCATCTCATTATCAGTTTCCCATCAGCCAACACCACCAAGTCCTTCTCCACAGGGCTGCTCTGAATCACTTCTTTGCCCAACCTGTAACTGTGCCTCAGATTGCCCTGACCCAGGTATAGGGCCTTGCACTTGGCTTGGTTAAACTTCATGAGGTTGGCATCAGCCCACCTCACAAGTGTGTCAAGGTCCCTCTAGATGGCATTCCTTCCCTCCAGCATATCAACCGAGCCACACAGCTTGGTGTCATTGGCAAACTTGCTGACGGTGCACTCAATCCCACTGTCTGTGTCACTGATAGAGATGTTGAACAAGATTGGATGCAACATTGATCCCTGAGGGACACCACTCGTTACTGGTCTCCAGCTGGACATTGAACCGTTGACCACAACTCTTTGAGTGCGTCCATCCAGCAAGATCTTTATCCACCAAGTGGTCCACCTATCAAACTGATGTCTCTTCAATTTAGAGATAGGGATGTCATGCGGTACAGTGTTGAGCGCTTTGCATATGTCCAGGTAAATGATGTAATCTCTCTACCCCCGTCCATCAGTTCCTTAGCCCCATCACAGAAGGCCACCAAATTGGTGAGGCAGGTTTTTTCCCTAGTGAAGCCATGCTGGCTATCACCAAACACCTTGTTGTTTTACATGTGCCTCAGCATACCTTCCAAGAGAATCTGCTCCCAGATTTTGCCAGCCACAGAGGTGAGACTGACTTGTCTATAGTTTCTTGGGTTATCCATTTTCCCCTTCTTGAAAATGGGGGTTATATTTCCCTTTTTCCAGTCGTCTGGAATTTCACCTGACTGATGTGATTTTTCAAATGTGATGGACAGTGGCTTAGCAACTTATTTTGCAAGCTCCTTCAGAACCCGCGGATGGATTTCATCAGGTCCCATGGACTTGTGTACATTCAGGTTCTTAAGATGGTCTCACACCTGATCTTCTCCTAAATAATAAATAAGCATAGTGACTCTACAACATTTTTTACAAATATTTTTTCTTTAATATTTAGAAAGAAGAAAAATGCCTTCCCGAACTCACAAATAAATAATTTCAGATTCAGTTTTGAAACATGTGCCCATCTAGTTATAAATTTATGTTAATTTAGAAATAACTTGGAAAGCATGATTTTGTGCTACTTTTATAAGTTAGAAGTCATGACTAAAAGCTTTACCTGCTCAAAGCCATAGAAAAGCAAAAAAATTAAGTAAATGCAAATAGAGTTCCTAATAACCAGAAGAGAGGACTAAACTATAACATGTTTTAAAAGTTATGAAAAACTGTTTGCTCATTATCTCCAGAATTTGTGTATCTTCTAGAGCACTAAATCAGACATGAGTCTAATTTAGTAGGATTAGGATTCATATTTTGCAACATTATCTTGGCTTTATCTGTGTCAATTTTATGGATAATTAGTTTATTCGTGTTTTTTGTTTTTTTTTTTACAGACACAATCACTGCCACACACCATTTAATAGAAAACCCCTAACTGTCAAGTGCAAGAATATTAGAAGCAGTTTATCAACATTTGTCTTATTATTTTTAAACTACACGTTCCTATTTTTCAGGCTGTAGAAATATACTACAGAGTAACATGATACCTGCAAGGTCTGAGAAAGACAGGATTTATAACAACAAAATATTATTTTATATTTCTTAATGATTAATCTATATAGCAGAAGAAAGCTGGCTATAGGGGTCTTGGACACATATTTCTCTACCCTCATGGTATAAAGATTTGAGAATTTCAGCACAGAAAGGGAAATTTCACCCTAGGGTATACAAACCAAGTGACCAACCTGGAAAGACAGAAATAGATGTGCAAAAATGTAAAAAAAGTAGTAAAGACCATTTAGGTGGCATCTTCTTCAGTGATTGTATCTTGAAGGAAAATATGAGGCAAAATAAATCTGGTTGGATTTTTTTATTTTCTTTTTTTCTGGATGCTGCATATGATTTCTCATGCTTGATTTCCATAATCCTAGGTGATTAAGAACATGTTGTACCAGATTTTCTAACAAGCCAACATTTGTACCAATTAGTTCTACTAGAACAGAATTCTATTTATAGGTGCACTCAAACATGACAGGTGTACTGCTTTGATTTTCTATTAAATGTAGCATAAATACTCTTAAATTTACATCAGAGCAATATTCTGTGAATTAGTTGTGAACTCCACTTTTCAGCTGTGTTACTCTTTGCTAGAGATTGCAAGGAAAAATTATAGCCTTGAATGAGAGGAGACTTGCCAATACAGGTTAAAGTATAAGATCTTTAACTGATGGTATTCCTTTAAAAGCAGGATTTGTGGAATATTTTGACATTAATCACTCCAGGAGTGAAAAATACACAGAAATAGCATGCCCATTTTACTCCAGCAAACTTCTCCACGTCTCTTACATACACCTGCTGTAAAGGTTTAAGATATTCAGTTAATTAAATATAATTTAATTTATTTAGTCAATTAAAAGTAAGCAGTTTTTATATTCTGCCAATTTAGTAAAAAAATACTATTTTATTCATATACACATAAAGAGTTAAACTGTAGGATTGTACATTTTTTTATACTAAATAAAGGATTTTAGTTGCCTTAACCCAACCTTCAGGCACTCTGACTTCTAGAATACAATCCAGAACTCAGCCTCTGGGTCAGACAGCTCCAGGTCAGAATCTCTTTTTCACCTCCAAGAACCTCGCACCCTTTACTGAACACTGACTGGCAAGGCTTCCAGAAAGAGTCTCTCAGTAAGCATCCTTTTTTCCAACCAAGAGAAAGAAAATTGTTGAGGGGAGATTGTAACTTTTTGGCTTATTGTGTTCCATGTAGCAACAAGATATGTAAACTTTTGATAATATCAGTGATGGCAATTATTTTTTGGGGGGTATGGTCATCTACAGTATTATGCATGGTTTCTAAGTGGTTCTGGCTTCAGGTCTTTTAGATAAATGATCTTGAGGAAGACCTAATTTCAAGAGCAGAGACTGACTGAATGAATCATTTTATTTTAGAATCTAGATATAGATATAGATATCATAGATACAGATTATATAGACATAGATTTAGATGTAGATATGTAGATAGACATATCTTTAATATATTCACACCTGTCAGCAATTAATATCTTCATGTAGCTATTTTGATGCTTAACGGTATTGGTATGACTAATTTTTTTGACTACTTATTACAAAAGTAGCTCAGGTTTTCTTCAGATGTTTTATTATAGGTAAAATATCTATGAAATGCTGCAAACAGAAACATTAAACATTCATAATGACATTCCAACAATTTGAGTGCCTCTCTACTTTACCTTGGTTTTATTACATTATTTATCAATAGTAGGAACTTTCTTGTACACAATCAGTACTAAAACTTCATATTGAAAAATATGTGAGAAAATACAAACAAAATAAAACAAATCAAAAAACCCAGTAACTTCCCTGCAAAGCAAAAGGCTTAGATCTAAAAATCTTAAGGAAAAAAGAAAGTTTTACTTTTAATTATGATATGATTCATACCATTAATATGACAACTATAAGTATTAGCTTTACTCTATACCCTGTTAAGACATGACAGCATGAATACTGGTGAATTTGAAGTCATTGAAAGAGGTTGCATATTATTACACATCTGGACAATAAACATGCAGCAGCAAAGCAAGTATTGTGGTTTTCCTCTAACTTAGGTTTTCACTTGAAAAAAAAAAAGGAGAGGTTTGTTTGTGTTTTTAATGTTCTATTTTAGGGGTTTAAAGAATTAAGTAAATTAAAAGTGCAGAAGTAAAATAGGTAGGTAAAGTGGAGATTCATATAAAATAATTCAACAAAATTGTATAACTGGAATCTAAGTTTGGGTTTTATTAATACACCAAAGTGGCCCATAGCACAGTAAGCAATGAAAATATTAAACTATTTGATGCTAATGAAAGAGTGACAATAACACAAAGAACTGAAAATGAGACAAAATAAAAGATCTTATCACACAATAATTCAATGCAATTCTACTACTAACCAACAAAACACAGGGGTGTAACTATTTCCTTTCATCAAGGGAATATTCAGTAGATATAAGTCCCAGTGTCTTTTTTATCATAACTAGCAAAAGTAATAAACTGGGGGTGTGGAACATGGAACACACCAAACAAAAATAACAAAAACTTTATGTGAATTTAAGAGAGTTAGCATTACTCATTTATCTACCAACAACGAATATTTGGCTGAAGATTTATTTCTCTAATTAAAGTTATAAATAATGTGCAAAAAAAATATTCTTTTTATAAGCTTTGGGTTTTTTACTATTTTTTTTACAGAATTGCTTTGTAGTGTTGAGATACCGCTCTTCTTTCTGTAAGGAGTAAACCCACTACTCCAGCCTTCTGATGCCACTTTTAAGCCCCGTGGAGACTTTATCTTACCTAAAGCTCCAAGGAAATTTGGAAGTAGCTTCATATTGAGATTTTTCCTAACCAAAACTACCTGCCAAAAATCATATATATTATGTGAATAGAGTCCCTCCATAAAGCATGAAGAACCAAGGACTGCGTAGATTTTTAAGAAAGGATGGAAACCTCCCTGGAGCAAAGCATTTACTGTTATATCCTTAGATGATTACTATGCAGATGAATTCTGCTGTGAGCTCTTAATTCCAGGTTTCGGTTTATTATTATTATAATTATTATTATTACTGTAATTTCTTTTATTACTGTTATTATTAATTATTGGCATGTCTCTCAATTGCTACAAGGTAGCATTTTTTCATAGATTGTAGACTCACATGTGTACAGTCATAGCTGAATATTTCCTAGGTAATTTTCTAATAGCTAGAGCCACATTGTCAAAACTAGTGTCCAAATCAGGCCTAGGTAAAAATAAGATGCCTTTTCGTATTGAGTTTGGCGGGAGGAGAGCTACAGGGGTGACTTCTCTGAGAAGCTGCCAGAACCTTCCCTCATGTTTGACAGAACCAAATGGCAACCAGCTCCAAGATGGATCTGCTGCTGGCTGAGGCAACCCATCAGCAATGGTAGTGCTGATTCTGGAATGATAGCTAGGAAAGGGGAAAAAATGCTGCTCAACAGCAGCAGGAGAAAAGAGTGAGAAGATGTGAGAGAAACATTCCTACAGATACTCAGGTCAGCACAGAAGGAGGGCAGGAGGTGCTCCAGAGGCAGAGCAGAGATTCCCCTGCAGACCCCAGTGGTGCAGCCCATGGTGTGGCAGCTGTGCCTCTGCAAACCCTGGAGGTCCATGATGGAGCAGATCTCCACCTGAAGCCCAGAGAGGACCACACACCAGCACATACACACACATCCAGAGAACACACCTGGGGTCAACAGGGCCTAAGTCAAAAGGATCGTCTTCATCCCCGTCCTCAGTCTTTGCAGCTGTGGTGGCAACCGGCAGAGGTTCGGGGGGGGGGGGGAGGGTTGCACTGGTCTCCATGGTTTCATTTTTTGACTTTAATGTCTCTAAAACAGTTCTCCAAATTACTAACAAACTTTTTTAAGCATCACTGCCTTCTGTGGCTGCAGTCAACACTTTAACTCCTGCCTCATTCCACAAAGAGATCTCAAATACTTGAGTTGACTCATCAATCTCTGGGTAACGTGTCTTCGACCATTTCAACATTAACTTTAAGTCTGTCTCTTTAAAGGTTGCTCCCTTCACCTTAAGAAGGACTGAAAATATCCATAAAATGGAGACTTCTTCCTTACTAATTTTTTCCCAAGTCTTGAGATTAAAGGCTTTGCCAGCTCCCAAAACTCCTTCTCCTTACTCCAGAGTAACAATCTTTTTAGCATAGCTTCATCATAGTCTGTCCCTCTCACAGAGATGATATGTTGGAAGAGCTTAAGCATTACTTCTTCATCCTTAAGCTCCGTCCAACAGTCTGGCTGCTCACCTTATTTGCACTGCACAGTGTATTCCGGGCTCACAAGGCTCTGATCTGAGGATTTAACCTCCGAGGCTTCTGCCTCCCGATCTTGGTCCAGCCAGATCGATTCCAGCTGATTTCTTCTTTTCTTTCCTGTCCGCAGCATCACGATTCACCCTCTTCCCTTTCAATGTGAATTAATAGAGGGTCCCTGTTCGGGTGCCATTTGCAGTGGAATGGACGCAGTCAGAGATCAATATGATCAGACAAAAAGCCATTTATTGCAAAGCATTAACTCCTTATATACTATTGCTTACACACACCTACAGCAGTTTGGCATATCAAGATTGGATACTTGTCTTGAAGACCCTTAGTGACTAACATATAATTGGTTAAGCACAGGTGTGAGAACTTGACCTGAACGCTTGCCAACAGTCCACAGTTCTCATAACTCAGTGAGTTCCAGTTTCTTCTTATCTTGCTTGCTTAGGCTTCCTTGGGCCTCCCACGGCCTTGCTGTATCCCTTGGAGTTATTCAGAGCTCATGTACCAAATATTCATTTTTCTGTGAGAACACTGTCTCCACAGGTTTGGGTTTGGTTTTTTTTTTTTGTAGCTGTACAGGGTGTTGGCACATCTAGTCTAGGTCATGCTTGCCTAGAAAGGTTGGACCTGGTGATCCCTTGCAACTTGATACTCTATGATTCTATGATTCTAATTTTCTTCCTAGTGGTACCGTGCTCTTTTGGATTTAGTGTGTGTCCTGGGTTCAGCAGTAGCAGTCATTTTTCTCCTTAGTAGCTGGTGCACTGCTGTGTTTTTGACTCTCAGCCTGAGAACAATGCTGATAACACCGGTGTTTTTAGTTGTTACTCTGTAAAGTTTACACTGACCAAGGACTTTCTGAGTCTCATGCTTTGCCAGAGAGGGGGGGAAGCCAGGAAGAAGCAGAGAAAGGACACCTGACCCAAACTAGCCAAAGAGGTATTCCATACCACAGCATGTCATGCCCACTATATAGAGTGGGGGAAGTTACCAGAAGGGCTAGATCACTGCTCGGGCCGGGATGGGTGTCGGTCAGTGGGTGGTGAGCAGTTGTATTCTCTTCCCTTGCTATTTCCCTTATTATTATTGGTGGCAGCAGTAGTGGTTTGTGTTATACCTTAGTTACTAGACTGTTCTTATCTCAACCTGTGGGAGTTACATTCTTTTGATTCTCTTCCCAATCCCTCTGGGAGTGGGGGCGGAGGGGGGGCGAGTGAGCAAGCAGCTGTGTTTCTGAGTTGCCAGCTGGGCTTAAACCATGGGAGTGTGAGAACAATATTGATAACACTAATGTTTTAGTTGTTGCTGAGTAGTGCTTACCCTAAATCAAGGACTTTTCAGTCTTTCATGCTCTGCCAGTGAGGAGCTGCACAAGATGCCAGGAGGGAACAGAAACTAGATACCTGACCCAAACAAGCCAAAGGGGTATTCCATACCATAGAATGTCATGCTGAGTATATAGACTTTGGGGAGTTACCCAGAAGGGGCCAGTTGCTGCTGTGGGGTGGACTGGGCATTGCTCAGCTAGTGATGAGCTGTTTTCTTGTGCACCATTTGCATTTCTTGAATTTTATTCCTTTTATTATTATTATTATCATTAAATTAATTATTGTACTTCATACAATATATATTAAGTACATGGTACTTAGTTGTCAACTGGTGTTAAACCACAACACCTCTCCACCCTGCACCACTCAGAGGAGGATGTAGTGGAATCAGGAGTGGAGTTTAACCTGGGAAGAAAAGAGGGGTGAGGTGAAGGTGCTTGAAGATTTGCTTTTATTTCTCATTATCCTACTCTAATTTGATTGGTAATAAATTAATTTCCCCAAGTTGAGTCTGGGTTTGTCCATCATGAAAAGTCATGATCTCTCCTTGTCCATACCTCAATCCACGGGCTTTTCATCATATTCTTTCTGTCCCCGTCCATCTGAGGAATGAAGTGATAGGGTGGTTTTACTAAGCACCTGGTGTCAAGCCAGGGTCAACACACCCCACCTATATAGTTGATGGAGAGAACTAAATATTTCTAAAAGTGACAGAGACAGGCTATATGAAAGAAGCAGACAATATGAGAGTTGACACGCATCTGTATGGTAACAGGTGCTTGCATGATTATGAAAATAAGACCTGTGTAGCATGATGAATACTGTAATATAAATTCCATGGATACCAAATGCAGAAGGTAGAGGAGAAAGAGAGGATGTGACATGGCTAGAGGCTGTAGAGTTGAGCTCCCAGAAGAGGGACAAAGGAGATATCATTGCACCCTGATCACTGAGCATATTTTTTATATTAAAAAATTATTTAACATGAAGTGTATAGCATTTTTAGAGTTCAGAAATACATATTTTATATCATTGGTAAATATTAGAGAGAGAGAGATTTTAATTCAACAAAGAGAAATGGAGAGCCACACTTATTTGTGAGACCTCATTGTGTACTAACATGTTCTTGGGATAGGGAAGCAAAGGCTCCTAGACCAAGGCAGGCAGGCCTAGAGCCAAAGATTTAGTTATATGTACAGGTACATGAACTGCAATGCCATCATGAGTGTGATTAAATATTTCAAAATCATTTGTGATGTGGTAGATCGTCAAAGATATCTCATGTTCACAGAATTTCACAAAGTTCGAGAGACTCTTATCCTTCAAGATTATCAGCTAGAGGACAGACAGGACAACCAAGGGGATCTCACATGCCACTAGTTACTATATTAAATAACTGAATTAAGCCAAATATATCAGCTCTCTTTCAGTGAAATCGATATTTTGATAACTTTGTTAGATTTTAAACAGCAGCTGTCAGATAGGACTCATGAAGATTTTGAAGGATGTCCCTGAATCTGTGAGTCAGAAAAGACTGTCAGGAAGCAGCGTACAGGCGTATCAGAAGTCTAACCTCAGTAGGGGAGGGAGAGTTTATTGACTTTAGATATCTATGGCAGCGATTAGTAATTTTTTATTTATTATTTAGATAGTATTTAGCCCATATAGTATTGCCCTCCATATAGAGTATTTCTTTCCAGAGCTGCTAGGCTTGTCCTAAGAAAAGTACTCTGTAAGGCGCTGCAAGGTAAAAAAAAAATTAAAAAAAAAAAGAGAAAATGGAAGATTCATGACATATCTAAAAAAACCCAAACAAAAACCCAAGCAACCAAATACTTATTAAATTATGTTTAAATTACTAGATACAATCCATTGAGAAATATCTGGAAAAACTAAAGTGTTCTAAACAGAGATAAAACTCTTTATCTTTCAGATTGGTATAATATTATTAAAGCCACTAACTAACTGTACTTCAACTTTCAATTGGATTACATCTAGAAATTCAAAATTACATTTCATATATTAGGTTTGTGTAGATATGCTGAGTACTTCTGGTCTTCAGGGACATGCTTTCTTAAGGAATATATAAGCTGAAAATTGATCTGTCTGGTAACATCATTGGAGGAATTAATTCTCACCTTACATTATAAGAATTGTAAGAAGCAAATTCTCTGCAAGACTAGTTCTATTCAAAGTTAATGAAGTAATGTCAGGAGAGAATGTGGCAGTGGTTCCAAGTGTATTTTGTGATAATTTTCACAACAACAATTAGATATTTTATTTTAAATATATTCTGTTCTATATCTTCTTTTTCCATACCAACATAATATGTTACAAAGAATGGTTTCTTTTTCCTGGTTAATTTTTGCAGTCTTGCAGACCACCTTCAGTATGTCAAACTTACAGTTAGCATATTTATTTTTTCCACCAGTAATTACATCCTGCCTGATTTCTGTTATTACCTTTGCATTTATAATGCCCAACTATTTAAGATAAATAAAGAACATATACCCAGTTACACTGAGGGTAATTCTTCTTTATTAAACACTCATGTTGATGTCTCAGCGTCTTCATTAGATGCAACAATGCTGTATCTAGGTCTCTGAGAAGGTTTCAGAACAGTTGTCCACTAACTGATTTCTGGCTTCACTTTGTGTGTGTGTGTGTGTGTGTGTGTCAGTTGTTTTTCCCTAACTGTACAATGCATTATGAGATTTGAAGTGTCATCTCATTAGAGGTTAATAGTATTGAGTGTTAGCTCCAAACATCATTTAGAGATTATGATCTGAGCTGTATATTTTATAAATAGCTAATTGTTTAATCTGATGTTGCTCATCTATAGGAAGCAAATGGATAAGAAATCTGATCTATCTTTGAATAATGATTTCATTAGAATTTCCAAAACTAATAATCATCTTCTCACACCAGACATTTACTTCTATTAGATAATTACATGTTGCAGCAACAATGTGAATACCAATATTTGTTATTTTCTAATTGTGCTTCAGTCCACAAGATATAAAACCAAATGTACCTAGCAAGGCTTGTAAATTACCAGCTAAATTTCCTTCGCCTTTTTCTGAAAATAATGACACTTCTCTGCAGTCCATACCAGGAATTATATCTTATTTCTATGATCATTATACTTATCCTAAATTTATGGCAATTAAGGAATTTAATTCAACAGACACAGCAGTTGGTGTAGTAGCTCCTGGACTCTGCTTTGTAATCTTCTAGATCTCCTGGGAACTTTCTCCAAGATCACTGGAGGACTTGTGGGAAGTCTCTGAGGAACCTGAGGGTGTCTGCTGCTGACAAGGAAGGATTAGTACAGGGGGCTGTGACTGCCAAGCTCTATCTAGCAGCTTCTAACAAGCTGGACAAGATGACCTTGACCATCTTTCATCTCAGCTGACTCCTGGTGAGGAATGGTCAGGCAACTTTGCAGCAGGGGGAAGGGCTGGGCTTGATTATATCTCTTGGAGTCAGCTAACAGAGATCAGCTAGCCTTCTATGCAGAAAAGGATCAGAAGTCCTGCTGAGGGTAGTGTGTGTGTATTCAGTGATGTGATGTGGTGCTGCACAGGAGCATCTGTCTCTGTATCATCAGAGGCTTTGGTCCAGATGAAGTTCCTCAGGGAGGACACAGCACTAGAGCTGTAGGGAGTGCCCATGGCCTCTTAGTGGGGTAGGGAGGAATACTTGTCTGAAGCAGGTGATCACACTGATGGACTACCTGCACTGTCAAACAAAAAAGTTGTAGATCAGCAAACTGTCTCATTCTGCTGTTATAGAGATCTACTGGAACTTCTCTAAGACCCTGAGTTTTCAAAAGTCTAGAGTTCAGAATTCTGAGAAAAAGGAAAAACAGGTAAATAGCAGGACCACAGCCCTGGACTTCCAGAGAAGATTTTAGCCTGATCAGGGACCTGCTTACAAGAATTCAATTTGATTAGGGCTTGGGAAGGGAGGGGTTGTGTGTGTGTGGGTGTGTGTTTAGATTCACCTTCACCAGGTTCAAGAATGGTCCATTATGATGACTAGGTTATCAAACAAAGATGATGGGAGGTCTGCACTTATGAATTGAAACATAATTAAAAAAAATAAAACACAACATGGAAGCAGGAGGAATATAGACAGTCTGAGCATGTGGGGTTGAGGTTCAGAATGCTTAAGCTCACCTGAACCTGAATCTGGCAAGGCTTATGAAGGACAATGGAAAGGGTTTCCCTGGAAAATGTGCACCCACTGCTGAATGGATCAGAGGAACCCCACTGAAGTAATTATATATCTTGACCTGTTAATTCAGCTTGGTCTTTACTGATAAAATTTGTCATTAGAGTTACAGGCCCCTGAGACCCATGTAAAAATCTGGAGAAAGGACAGCCTTGTAAGAGAGACCCTTCACTCAACCATTATGGGAGTTGGATGTCAAATTATAACACAGTATATTCCATAGAGGAGACAGTTTTGTTATTACAAATATTTTAATTATTTGCATAATCATATTTAAGATTAAGATTGCACAATTTTTCTTAATAAGGACTCCAGATAAAGATAGTGAAAATACAAAATGGGAATTATACACTCTTGTAAGAAGTGAAGGCTTTTATCGTGTCTTTTTGTGGAGTCATACGTGACTAGCTTCATTATATATATCTTTGCTAACAGTTGACTAATTTTAACTGTCACTTCATGATACCTTACAGAACACTTGCTTAAATGTACCCCACAATGTGTGGTGATATACAATAAAAATGCATCTCATTACTGGGTATCAGTGTTA
Source organism: Melopsittacus undulatus (assembly GCF_012275295.1). Taxonomy (NCBI): domain Eukaryota; kingdom Metazoa; phylum Chordata; class Aves; order Psittaciformes; family Psittaculidae; genus Melopsittacus; species Melopsittacus undulatus. Next base: position 17,073 of record NW_022994548.1, read on the forward strand.
ATATTTCCAAAAGAAGTTCTCCTTAAATGAATTGACTAAATATATTAGTCATAGAAAGCCATTTTCTTACAAATGTGACATAAGAATCTGCTTATCCTAGGAAAAATTGCCTTCACTATGTATTTTTTAGTCATTGGGAAACATGAAAATTCAAAACAGCCCTGTCAAGTGATTTCATTCATGAAATATAGTATATTTAAGATGTAAAAAGTTACTTAAGAGAGCTTTTCATAAACCTGTTACAAATATTTCAGTAGTTAATGTCAATACCTTTTTTTTGATGCGGCTGCTTATTCTTAAATAAATAATAGCATGAATATATGTCAGTGCTTACTAGAGATTTTGACACAGTAATGCCGTTATGTAATTTTTTTGGCAGTGAGTGTAACTAAATTAAAAAAAAAAAAACAAAAAATTATCATACAGCTGCAATATGTTTTGTGGGAAAAGTAAAATAAAATCTCTGTATGATGGAACAGAAAAATTTGTTTGTGAAATGTGCAGTCTAAATTTACTACCGTTACAGGCAAAGCATATATTTAGTAAAAAAATTTTTATGGCCATAAGAACTAAGGGAGAAAATGCTGTTGTTTTTTACTTAAATATCCTATGGCAATGACATTTATTTACAAATATTATTCATTAAGCTTTGGTTTCTACATGAATTTTGCATTATTAAATTTCCTAATAGTATTCAACTGGGGTTTTTGTTTGTTTGCTTATTTTTTTAGAAAATAAAAAAAATATCCCATCATCAAATGTATTTAAAAATGGACTTGGAAAGCATGTTCACCAGGCTAATAGAAAAAGGTAATTAAACCAAGAATATTTTTTTCCAACAGATTTTATTCTCATGTAGAATCTCATACATTTAAATTTTCTATTTTTCCACTAGCTCTTCAACCATAACCTTAAGGGAAGGAATACTGAGATTGTGACTTTCGGGGATGTAGGAGAGCTTAGAAACTTATACAGGAACACACTGACATGTAGATTCAGATAATTTAATTTTAAAATAAGCTTTATTTAGTTAAGGGTTTATAAAAATTAAAATTGAAAATTAAAAATTAATTTCATGATTATTAAATTCACTTTTTATGGAAGGCTAGAAACATACAAGATTGAATATTAAATCTTCATGCTATCATCTGCAGCCTTGATGTGGTTGAAAAACGGACTTTAGTTCTAACACAAATCTAAGAATGAATCCTGATACTTATCTGCCCAGTAGCCTGAGAAAGTCTTAATTCCTCTATTTGGCAAGCATTGATGTTGTTACCCTTGCACATTTTAAGAAGCGTTAGTCTCTTACTGAAGGATAACATGATGTGAGGTCATGTTCTAATCACCTTCTGCATTGGCCTTATTTAACTCATTGTTAGCAGTCATCCACCTGGTATTATTAGCTATACACAACACTTTCCCAGGTACTACAGTTTACAATTTTTATCTCCGAAGTGAGTGTGAAAAAGGTAAAGCTCATTTCATGAAATAGATCCCTATCAGTTATTCCTCTAAAGAGATTTAAGAATATCAATTTTTCTTTCTGAAGTCATTTGGAATTTATACTTGCAACATTTCCTTCCGATTTACCTTTCCAAACAGTGGGGGAAAAGTAGAGGAAAGCCCAAACCCAGTCAAAATCCAGACTAAGGTAATTCAGAGCATAAGATTTCATCATGTTTAAGAGGGAATCTACTATTAAAATCAAGACTTTAAGGTACAAAAGCATGTTCCTTTTGTCTGAATGAATAATCAACAACTGTTTTAAGTGAAGTGGCCACCATCAGCAATTCACATGCTTAGCATGTTCCAAATGTCTGAATTATATAGTGCAGAACTAAAGACAGTGTTGCCCCCAGAGGATGCCACTTTAGAAATCTCTGTCTTTTGGTTGTGGTAAAATGATTCCCAATTTAAATTAAGAGTTTCTAGAGCCCTGCAGGGTAAAGCTACTTCATTGGCTTCTGTGATTCTCAGAAGCAATTTTTTTTTTCTCAGTCTGTGCTGTAAAATCTATGGCAGACATAAGCTTTCATAGAGGAACATGAGAACCAAATTTAAGTTGGACAGCACTGAAAATAATATCAGGGGTTTGAAATTGGTGGTGGAGGCAGAGAGGGGAAACAAATATTCTTAGAGTCACTTTTGTAAATTATACAGAAATATCCAGGATAATTTGCATATTTTTTCACCCTATCCTCTGATTAGCATCTTAATTCCTACTATTCCTCTACTTCCTATATCCTATCTACAATTAAGATAATATGTTCACTTACTTTAGTGGTGACACAGTGTACATGAAGACTGATCTGCTGCATAAATACTCCAACAGTATCACTGGAGAGCAATGGGAAATATATATTTCAGTGCCATGCTTTGTTATAGTTTCCAACAGAAAGGAGGTGTGCAATTATAGTGGATTTTAGATAGGTTCAGACACCAGCTGTCAGCATATGACAATCTGTATACAATAAAATGGAGACTTAAGTGAAAAATTTAAAGAATAGAACAATCAAATTTCCAAATTATACTTGCTAAACCAGAAGTTCCTAACTCTTGTAGAGTTTATTCTGGTGGAAATCTGCCTTTTGAGCCTTGTCTTAATCTTTAAAATGATCTTAAAACATTTTTTTAGCATTCTTCATTCAACAATTAAATATAAGGTAGATGACCTTAAGGTCCTTTCCACCCCTAACCATTATATGATACTATGATCTTTCAAATATGTTCTATTGACTCATTCTTGTCAGAGGACAGAGCCCTGACAATGTCCAATGATTTGGTAAAACATCAGAGAATTGTGGCACATGATTATCACAACACTTTTGGGGAGGGAAGCCTTATCTTCTATTTCTCTGAACATAAGAGTTGATACTGATACAGAAGAGTGAAAGCTGTGTAAATACATACAAGGCTACATCATCTTTCACACATTTCCTATATTTTCACTAGCATGATGCCTGGCCTTGATATCAAGAGTGATTGCAGAAAGTGAATGGCAATGGGAAGCTTCTCACAAACACATAGATATACACATAACTCATGGAAAGATCAGCCATCAACAGCAGCAAAAAATCTGGGCTCCTCATAATTGCCAAGGAAATAGGTAAACAAAGAGCCAAGCACAAGGCAGAACTTGTGTTTGCCGCAGCAATGCTGTGTTTGCAGTACAGCCCTGTATCAATGTAGCTGTCCATGACTGTGCTTCAACACCTTGTTAGCAGCAGCATCTTACTCCACTTTCCTTAATGTCAAGCTTCCTATCTTGTTATGGCATTTGCTGAAAACAGATTATTTGAAACATTAGATTAGTTTAATAACACAAACTAATAGTCTAAATTTACTGCTGACTGGCAGCTTGCAAGGACTTATGGGAAGATCCCGTTTCTAAAGAATTATACTCATTAAAGACATTTAAATGTCTGTTTACAGATTGGCAAAGAATGTATGCTCATTCTGCTAATTTATTCTACCTGAGGATATTAAAGCTCTTCACAAACTTGAATAAAGCCTCACCACCCTATATGAGATAAGGAAATATAATTATCTTCATTTTACTGATAAAGAAATTGAGATTTTGGGGAAGAAATTAGAGGTTATATCATATTTTTTTACCTTACTAAAGTTCACTTTTATTTGTGTATTTCTATCACCGTTATTTATGGAATATTTAATGATTAAGTTTGAAGCAGGAATAGTGAAGTTTGATAGCTTATATAATGATGAATTCTAAGTGTTTAAAATATCCAGAAATGAGCTATAGCCAAATCCATTAAGATTTGCAAGAGCAGTATTAGTTCATAACTATCACCAAATAACAATGTGTTATCAGGAAAAGATAGGAAAACTGCCAAGGGTGAGAGGGTGATTTAAATTTCAAAAGTGACTAAGGTGCATGTCATCAGTTTGAAAGAAACTATTTGAGGCATCTTAAAGAGGCTGCTTTTCAGAAAGATGTTGATCTCTCCAGTGCCCTTGAAGGTATGAGATGCTCAGTGAAGCATCCTTAATTCCTACATATTTTAAAAAATTTAATCTTTAAGGTCTTTGGATCAAAAAATGCCCGTTTCATATAATGTTTACACAGTAGCTGCCTCAGTGGAGTAGCTATAGTGAAATAAGTAATATGTCATAAAAATTTTGCCATTAATCAGTATGTCATAATCTTTAAAATCATATCAGGTTCATATAAACTCTTTAGCATTTCTTATATTATTAAGCTAAATAAAGTTAAAATAAGTATGAACAGAGTATTAATAAATATAATTAGAATATTTTACCTTGAAGTTATCAGTATTAGTACACATTAATTTTTGTAATTCCCAGCTCTAATAATAATATTTATAATCAGAAGCGTGGGCACAAAGAAGGCATAACACTTTCTTTTGGAGGGTATTATTTTCTTTTATTGGCCTATGTAATTGTTTACTTTTCCACTAACTTTGCTATTTAAAATTAATATTTTTATATCAGGTTCGGCTCCATCAGAGCATGAGGGTTTTGTAATTCATACATGAAATAACCTGCAAGCATTGCCATGTTAACACAGCCCTTTGTACTGTATGAAGATTAAATTATAAGTATGAAAACAAAGAAAGAAGAAATAACCAATATGAGTTGCAGCAAATTAACATTTTATTATGACTTTTGCTTTTTAGGCACAAAGCATGTTCTTACTGCTTGTTCTTCATTCAGTTTCAAATATTTTGGTTTATGTTTAAAGTATAAACCCTTCTTTTTACCTTATCAGAAGGAAGAAACATTTACTTTTTCACCTATTTTTTCCCTCCTCATTTAGAGTTAGAATTTGACTTCTGTTAAGACAGATAAACTTTCCTTCATTGATAACATTAGAGTAACACTCTTCACATTGTGAGGATCTGTATGCTTACAGATGGCTATGGTTATATATTCACTTGGAATACAGCTAAGAAATTATGGAATAAACTTATTCTCTGCCTAATGTTATAAAACAGTATATAAATAATATATATAAAACAATATATAAAACAATAAATATCAGATTTAAAACAATAAAACAATAAATATCAGTAATATTAGGTTCAAAAATTGAAAAAGGAGATGAGTAAATATTTTTAGCAACTTCCACTTAAGTAGATAACACTGATGCAGTTCTTTTCATATAGTTAAACATTGCATAACTGTGAGTTGTGGATGAAGTCTTTACTTAATGACAACTACAATTATGCCTAAGCATGGGATACTTAGGACTTTAGGATTTACTTTAGTGTATTTATTTATGTATTTATTAACATGAAATTATTTGAAGTATTTGGCTTCTCAAAGTTGTGTGGCCGTTTTTTTTTAAATACAGGCTGAACTCTAAAATGTTTTGGTTCTTAATTTCATGTGAAAGATCATACCACTTCATGACGAGCCCTTTTGAATTCTTCACATCCTTGTTCATTTATACCTAGTGTGTTCGGTATGCAGTGGTAGGATCAGTAGATTCTGAACTTACTACTTTTCTTCACTGTTTACTAAAAGGGATTTCTAAAACCCCATAGCTTCAGTGAAGATTTTGAGTATTCATATTCTCTTAACCTTTTTATGCTATGTAAATTTTCTTGGATAAATGCTAGTTGTACTGTCCATTGGCATTTTTTTTCTGTGAAAAAAGTGCGAGTATAGACAAAGTTGACAAGTATATGTTGTCTAACGTAAATGTCCTTGCAAGCCAGGATGAAAGTTCATAGTGGAAAGAGTCTGTAACAATCCAAAAGTAAGGAAGCTTAGGTAAGTTACGTGTATGTTAGCCCAGACTAACTCCATAAAATATGACACATCTTTCCTGCAGCTGAAGTCCCTCTGGAGCATGGGATTTTTAAACCCAGAATCAAGAAGTCAAAATTGGCATTTCAATAAATTAGGAGTACAGGATGTCATGGTGTTCAGGTCCTGGCTTAGACAAACTATGTAATATGAATGTCCCCACAGTATGGATATATTAGCATGAGTCTCACTAGACTAGCAAATAGCAGTACAAATGGAAAATGGTACATGGAAGGGATCATAAATCACTTGCTTTGGTAGGTCTCAAGCCTTTTTGGATAACAATAGTGTAGGCATAGCTTTATCTTGTTGAACGAAAGAAGGATGGAGTAACAAATCTTAATATTACTAAATCTCTAAATTGTCATATTTTTAAAGCATATTAAATTTTTAACTTATTGTGAGGCAATTACTGTGCAGAAAATTTTATTTTTCCTTTAAGAAATACTAAAAACATGTCAATATAAGAATATCTGAAATCTCCAAAGCCAGGCGGAAGGTTCTTGGCATAATTTTTCTACAAACCTATTCTGTTCAGTGATGTTTTGCTAAAATGTCACTTGAGAAAGCAAGCTTATTAGTGAATACAAAAGTAATTTTCCAACTGAATACAACAAAGTTGTATTTGCTCCATCTGCAGGCTATCAAAACATATTCACAAGGACTTAAAGACTGAAGAACACCTGTTTCGACTTGCAAGATATATAATACATATAATTTTATACACCAACAGACCCATTTAATCAACACTGTTATTAACACACAGATGAATTATCCATCAAAATATTCTTACACTCTCACTGTGTGCAGTCCTGTAGAACCTGAACATAATGTATTGTCCTTGAGACAGTATTCCTTGTGAAAACTGCAGTCTGCTATTTCTTTTACAAAGCAGCAGTATGGTTCAAAAAAAAGAGAGGATAGTTTATTTCAGTTTTAAATTTATCTTATGAAATAGGAAATACCTGTTAGCAGTTTCCAGAGAAAGATACCTTTGGCACACAGTAAACTACCTACTGAGATAGCTCTAGTACTTCAGACTGCCTTCACAGTACAAATGCAAGATCAGTTTTATTGGAGTTGCAGATTATTAAAATAACACAGCAGGGTAGAAAGCTGACGATGATTTAACGTGGATTTGCTAAGGGCAGCTCTTAAGGTCTCAGGCGCTGCTCTTAAAACTATATTTTAGAGAAGTCTGCCTCCACAGAAAGTATCAACAGTTCTTACAGCTTAAATGTGTGTTTGCACTGGAAAGGAAATGGAACCTTCACTATCTGCAGCACATGTGTAGGGTAAACAAATGGAGATTGAGAATAATTCAGTACCTTTTCTTCAGTACAGTCTTTTTTGACATCTTTTTGTGCAAAGGATAAGATAAGACCCTGGAGCATACAGTTCTGGAGTAATAAAGATACTGTAATAGCTTATGGAATTAATCATATAAGGCATTCTACTTAGTCTAGATTAAACAGACAGTATAGACGGAATTACTATTCCAAGAGTTGCACATGGTGGCTGGGAAATCCACATTTGTCATTTTATGTTCTGAGATGTTTACATAGCCACAAGATTTAGAGAGGTAGCAAGCATTTAGAAAGGCTGAAGAGAAACAGGAAAAAAATTGTGAAGTGTATTAAATAACTGTCACTGCATTTTTCTCCTTTCTAAAATGTAGTCTCTAGTCCATACAGAAGGCTGTTTACATATAGTAGGATATTTGTCAGACTGAGAAGTAGGTAAAGCACACTACCACAGACAGATGACCAAAATGTTTCTTTTTCACTGCGGAAAAGCAAACATAAAATAAGAACCATGCCATGCCTGAGTCTGCTGTTTTGCAGATATAAGATTCTTTTTTCTTATTTACAGTTTTTGCCATCAAAATGTGTAATTTGAATTCCTAGATCAAAAGTTGTAGGGTTTTTTTTTGTTTTTTTTTTTTTTTTTCTAGAATCCATAGGCTACCATGTGCCTCCTTCAAAACTACTTTTTATCACCTTCTATAAATGTTTTTTGAGAAAATGTAGTATTCTCACCATTTAATGAAATTCTAAATGTCCTAGGTTCAGCAGTAGCAGTTATTTTTCTCCTTCTTGGTAGTTGGTGCTGTGCTGTTGTCATGGTTTGAGCATGTTTTGAGGGTGTTTTTGTTCAAGGTTTTTTCCAGCCAGGGGGAGTCTGGGAGGAAGGAGAGACAGGACACCTGACCCAGGCTAGCCAATGAGGTATTCCATAACCATTCACGTCATGGTAGCATGTTTTGAGGGTGTTTTTGTTCAAGGTTTTTTCCAGCCAGGGGGAGTCTGGGAGGAAGGAGAGACAGGACACCTGACCCAGGCTAGCCAATGAGGTATTCCATACCTTTGAGCATGTTTTGAGGGTGTTTTTGTTCAAGGTTTTTTCCAGCCAGGGGGAGTCTGGGAGGAAGGAGAGACAGGACAGCTGACCCAGGCTAGCTAATTAGGGTTTTCGACTTTGGTCAGGGAACAGCGCTGGTAACACCGATGCTTTTGGTTCTTGCTAAGTAATGTTTACCCCGACCAATGACTTTCTGAGTCTCATGCTCTGCCAGGGAGTGGGGAAGCCAGGAGGAAGTAAAAACAAGACACCTGACCCAAACTAGCCAAAGGGGTATATTCCATACCAAAGCATGTCATGCCCAGTATATAAACTGGGGAGAGTTACCCAGAATGCCCAGATCACTGCTTGGGTTGGGCTGCGTATCGGTCAGCAGGTGGTGAGCAAGTGTATTTCCTCACCTTGTTATTTCCCTTGTCATTATTATTATTAGTGGTAGCAGTAGTGTTATACCTTAGTTACTGGACTGCTCTCATCTCAACCCGTGGGAGTTACATTCTTTCTATTCTCCTCCCCATCCCTCCAGGAGCAGGGAAAGAAGAAGAAGGGATTATTAATCTAAGACATTAATAATCATAATGATTTAGAAAGTATAAATTTTGAGCTATTTATAAGGTGTTTTGGGGTTTTGTTTTCATAATAAAGCAGCAGCCTTCCAGGACAAAGTTCAAGCTATAAAAGGTACTGTATTTATTACTTCTACAATGGTACCATAGTCCTGAGTAAATATCAGTAGAATAATGTATTATGTGTCAAGACAGTAACTACATCATATAGAATGGAATGGTTCATATCATAAATCTGTTTGAAAAATTGGACACTGAAGAAGAGGTGATCTCAAATGACATTTGGCCAAGTTCAATTTCAGCCTTGCTGTGTTGATATGGTAATATAGACAGTATTCTCAAATAGAGCATCATCAAGACAACATTGTATTCCAGGCATGTTATTGAGGATGGCAAGCATTATTTAAAAATGCTAGGTGTTGATACAGGTCTGTATAGTCATATTTAAAGTGGAAAAGACCAACATATAAATGTTTTGAAATCTGTGTAGTACTTAGTAGCATTCTTTGGTGTCAAGGACCCTAAATTAAAGAAAAAAAAAACGTTTTTCTTCACAAATAAAGTATTGCAAATAATTGCTCAGTTAGTGGAAATTAATAGCTGTAAACACAGCAGTTCCTAAAAGCTGATACAATCTTTTAATCTCACTGATAGAGTGGAAACGCTCAATTTCTTCATTACTGGTTTAGAACTAAATTTTAAGCCTTTGGAATACAACATCTCTCATTTAAAATGGTAAATGTATGAAGAGAGGCTGAGAAATTTGAGGATGCTCAGCATGGAGAAGAGAAGACTGCGTGAAGACCTCATAGCAGCCTTCCAGTATCTGAAGGGAGCCTATAAGGATGCTGGTGAGGAACTATTCATTAGGGACTGTAGTGGCAGGACAAGGGGTAACGAGTTCAAACTTAAACAGGGGAAGTTTAGATTGGATATAAGGAGGAAGTTCTTTACTGTGAGGGTGGTGAGGCACCGGAATGGGTTGGCCAAGGAACTTGTGAATCCCTGGCAGTGCTCAAAGCCGTGCTGGACAGAGCCTTCGGTGACATGGTTTAGTGTGAGGTGTCCCTGCCCATGGCAGGGGGGTTGGAAATAGATGGTCTTAAGACCCTTTCCAACCCTAATTATTCTAGGATTCTATGATTCTATGTTACGTTGACTTTCAAGCTTTCCAGTAAATGTTTTTCTCAAACAGACTTTTTCCATTGACACTCTTACTTTCTAAAGGCAGAAATAGGATAACAGTGTTTGGTGGTTTTGAAAAGGTTTGCTATCTGCATGAGCACAGCAGCAAATCAATTTTTGTTTAAGATATGAATATCGCTGTGAACAATATAGAATCCAGCAGGTGTTCAATAGGAAACAGAAGTCATATTTACTTGCAAGCAAATTTTGTTCCTCAGTCGCGCTCTGGATTTAATTTAGGTTTAGTACATAAAAAACCTCTAAAGCATTTTAGGTAAACAGATTTATGTCAGTATAGAGACTGCTGGGCCACTTTCTGGCACTAACTTGACAGAATGAGGATGAACTCTTAAGACAGTAAAAATGTTTAGAATACATATTATTGCATTCCCATGGTGTTTGGAATTGCTTATATATACACAACACCATTCTTTCTCAGTCACATCATAAGGTTGTTCAAACTGTGTTATAATACCTCAATGCTTTCTAATACTGATTGCACCAATATTGGTTTGCATAATATAGCACTGTTTTAGAGATTGTTTTGCATAACATTACAGAATTTGTTGTATTTTATATTGGTACTTGTGTCTTGCAATCTTCTTTTACTTTTTTTTTTCCTTTTCCTTTTTTTTCTGTGGCTGTATTATGAAGTTTAAGGATAGTGGATGGTTTGGGTTTTTTTTTGCTTGTTTGTTTTTAGCTCAGATATTCTTCAGTGAGATCTGTAATAGTAACAGTTCTTTCAACAGTTCTTACTTTATCCTGTCTAAGCAACATTGTTTCCACCATACATTTATAGCATTGTCCTGAGGAAACTGACTGATCATGGCTTGGACAGGTTTACACTTCACTGGATAAAAAACTGGCTGCATGGCCAAACCAAAAGAGTGGTGGTGAATAGAGCTGAACCCAGTTAGCAGTCAGTCACAAGCGGTGTTTCTCAGGGCTCAGTTCTGGTGTCACTTCTATTTAATAACTTTATCAATGATCTGGATGAGAGGATTGAGTAAACCCTCAGTATGTTTTCAACGACATCAAGTTGGGTAGAAGTGTTGACCTGATGGAGGGTAGGAAGGCCCTACACAGGGATCTGGATGAGCTGGATTGATGGGCTGTGGCAAGTGGTATTGAGGTTCAATAAGGCAAAGTGCTGGGTCCTGCACTTGAGTCACAACAACCCCATGCAATGCTACAGGGTTGGGGATGAGTGAATGGAAAGCTGGCTGGTGGAAAAGGACATGGGTATGTTGGCTGATAGCAGCTGAACATAAGCCAGCTTGTGCCCAGGTGGCCAGGAAGACCAATAGCATCCTGGCTGTACCAGAAATAGTGTGGCCAGCAGAAACAGGGAAGTGATTGTCCCCTTCTATTTGGCACTGTATCCTGAGCAGGTACACTGATCCCCACTACATATATCTCAAATTCTGGGTCAAATTTTGAGCCCCTCCCTGAAACAAAGACATTAAGGAGCTGAAGTGCATCCAAAGGAGAGCAACAAGCTGGGGAACAGTCTAGGGCATATGTTATGAGGAACAGCTGAGGGAACTGGGATTGTTTAGCCTAGAGAAAAGGAAGTTCAGGGGAGACTTTATGTCTCTCGACAGCTACCTGAAGGGACGTTGAGTGAAATGGTATCAGTCTTTTCTCCCAGGCAACAAGGTATAAGACAGAGAGAAACAGACTCAAGTTGCACCAGAGGAGGTTTAGGCTGGATATTAGGAAAAATTTCTTCAATGAAGAGCATGTCAAGCATTAGAAAAGGCTGACCATGGAGGTAGTTGAGTCATTATCCCTGGAGGTATTTAAAAGATGTGTAGCTCTCAGGGACATGCTTTCATGGTGGACTAGGCAGTATAATGTTAAAAATGAAAAGAAAAATTGAGAACACCAAAATGTCAAAAAGAACATCAGTTTTCTAACCAATTAAGGTCTTTCAGTTATATAACTATTTAAATGTACTTTTTACTTTGAACATAACTGCAGACCCCTAAAGAAATGAATTCTATACTTGAAAACATAAACAAACTTTGCTTGATAAGTACCATTGAGTAAATATGCAAATTACTATCAGTCTGCATCAAATTTATTTCCTTGTAGACTGAAACTGCTGGAAACCAGGGGTAACTTCTTTAGCAGTTCTTTGAATTGCAGACTTGAGTTCAACTTTCAGAAAAACTGAAAGCAAATCTTGATTTTGAGTCTGTTTCTGTGAAACTTTTACAGGGTTTCTTTATAGGATCTCAAACAAAGCTACCTGAAAACTGATACTTTGTTTTTATATACATATTTTTATAGATGTATATATGAAAATCACTTGTATTCTTTTATTAGTGCAGGAAGTAACAAAACTAAAAGTAATAATCACATAAAGCAAGTAAAGAAACCTTGTAGAATTGAAATGAAATTGGCATAAATTTTTGAGGAAGAAATTAAACAATGAATAGGAAATATGAAGGAAAACTTGACTAGGGAACAACTTGAAGTATCAAAACCATGTTTATTACAAAAAAACAAACATCACCACCACCAAATAAACAAAAAATGGGGGCATCAGGGGGAAGGATCCTTTCTTTTCAAAGGCAGTGAAAACATGCAGGGCATTTATTTTTGTCTTTTCCAGTAATGAACAAACAGGAACTTTCATACTATGTACCACATTTTAACATTCCTCTTTGTGAATACTTGTTCTGATTATAGGAAGAAAGTGGTAAGGGACCCATTCTTATTTTTAGCAGTAGTGCCAAAATACTGTAACTCTGGCCTAATTATTGTATTCCTCCTTTTTAGTCTTACACTCCCACGTGTTAAGAAATAAGACTGTAAAATAAGATGTTCTATGGTTGACACAATGTGTTGGTTTTCACTCCTAAGTAAATTTCTTACTGCCAAGTTATAAAACCTTTAAATATAACATTTACAATTTTTTTTGTGCTGCTACAAACTTGAATATAACTGAACAAATGATACAACTATATTTATGCTCCATGAAAAACATAATAGTGTATTTTGAACTTATAATTTGGCAATTTATTTTCTATAATTTAATTTTTACTTTGCTTTTAAATAATCCTTTACAATTTTATAAACAGTATGGTCTTCTGACTAAAAAGTAGATTGGATTCTCTTTTGCTAGCACTGAATTGCTTAGCTATATATACTCTTTCCTCCATTTATTATTTTTGCAGTGATTTGAGACTGTCTCATACAGAAGTCTAAGGACCAGACTTCCAAAAACAAATTACAACTCCTCTAAAATAAAGTTCTAAATGTCCCCTGTGCTTGACCTAACTATCCAATATTTTTCCAAGAAAAAAAATGTTAGATCTGGAAACCAAATTGAAAAACAAATATACAGAGAGGCCCAAATCAAATCAAAACCCTTCCTTTTCAAGGTGATTAATGTGATTTCAGTGTAAATAATCAACTTAGGAGGCTCCTATTTCTCTCTTGGAACCTGGAAGATGAGAAACTATATGAGAGTATATACCTAATATTGGGATCATCACAGGATTTAGAATGCTGCTTCTTCTACTAGAGAGACTTTTATTCAAAACTGTAAACTTGCTTTTGTCTCATTTGTCTGTCTTCACTTTTATACTTTTGGCTTCTCACTGATTATAATGGACCTCAAGTTATACCAACAGATGTAAGTGAATCATCTAATCTCACCTTCTGTTTAATCCAGGGCCATTAAATCTCTCTCTGTTTCTTTTTAATGACTATGACAAACTCTGTTTGTCACTAACTATAAACAAATAATTGTTTTGAGAAAAAAAAAATAGAACTTCAAAATTATATTTTTTCTATTGTAGACTTGATTGCAAGCCTGTCAAGAGAGTGAATATTCACTGTATTTTTCACTTAACTCAGAAGAAATAAAATAAATAACACCCCCCAGACCAAACAATCATTTATTTGGGCAGGTCTTATATTCAAGAGTATTCACAACCCCTTCTTTCCCAGAATGCATCAGCACCAAATTAAGACAAAGTAGTTATGCTACAGTTGGTCCACAAAAGTTTCTTATCTCAGGCTACATACAATCCTTTTCCTTTATCAATAGCTTTGACTTTAGTTATTCTCCACTTCATACAAATCAATTGTCTTTTCCTCCCTGTGAAACACACTTTTGTGCCACTACTAACGTTTGCAAAATTGTATGATATACCTGATTAAGAAAGCAATACAGAATAAACACATCTAGGAATAACAGTCCTGCAAAAAAGGAAACATTATTTTATTATTCTGTGAAAAAACATAGAAGCTTATTAGAGAGCTAGAGGAGTTAAAACAATGACAGAAAAAAATAATTGTGTAGGTATCATTTTTCCTTACTACTTGAAGTCTGTAGAAACTTTGTAAAAACAGAAGGTTTCATCCATTTCTGAATGTGCTGTTTGTACATGTTCCCAACAATTGCACCAAAAGACATTGTGCATTACTTAACAGATGCAGAGATTGGTCTGGAAAGGTCTAAATTATAGCTTTCCTTTTCACCATTATTTTAAAGAAAGGTGTTCCCTATTCAGTCAAGGTAATTTTTAAATTATCAGAAAACTAAGAGTGCCAGTCTCCTTTAAATACATTCCCAAATCCATCAGGAATACAGACTGAAGAGTTTTAAATTTTTAAAACTGTAGTGCAATGAACTAAAATTAATACATATTGATTAATGAATCAGAAATGTGTCTTCAAATATTTTCTCTCTATTACTACCTAATTGAATAATTATAGTGGAGTCTCAGATTTATTATTTGAACTTAAGAACCTTTCATTCTAAAAACATGAGTAACCTACATGAAAGAAAAAAAAAACCCCAACAAAACAAAACCAACAAAAAAAAAAACCAACAAAACCCCATGAAAACCACACACAAACCCCAAGATAAAACATTACACCCCCCCCCACAAAAAAAGGCCAACAACAAAAAAACCCACAAACAGTAAAACTAACTAATCAAACATAACAAACCCCAGCCTACTTCAAACCCCCAAAACCCCAGTTTTGAAAGAGAGAGGTAGGAAGATATCTATACATTTCTGATAGAAGGGAGTAAAGAAGATGGAGCCTGACTCTTAGACACACCAGTGACAATCCAAGAGTTAATGATCATAACTTAAAGAAAATTCCAGTCAAACATAAATAAAAACATTTACTGTGAGACTGGTGAAACACTGACCACTGAACACCGTCCTGCATTGAGCAAGAGGCCTTCAGAAATGTGCTGAAATAATTGTATGATAAAGATTATGTTGAAGAGCCATTCATCACTGGATTAATTTCAGTTCAATAACCACTGACCTTGTTTATCACCCCACCTTTGTTCCCTCTGAGATCAGAATGGAATACCCGAGAACAAGTCTATCAAGTAGTTTAAGTCTCTGATAAAAAACATGACATTAGTGGACTCAAAAGGGTGACAGGAAGATCAATTTTTTACCAAGGTTGTCCAATCAGTCATATACAACTGCATTAACATTGCTCCAGTGTTCTCCTTGTCATTACAGTCATTATGGTAACCCAGTGCAGTGACTATGAATGTAGGAAAAGACCTGACCCAGATACAAGAGGAGATCAGTAATAACAAGGTACTTCATCTGGAAAAAGAAGATGCAGCAGTGGCTGTTTATTCTGATGCAGAGACATGCAGTCCATATTGATTAAGTCAAGGAAGCCAAGACTATGTGACCTTTTGAGGCTGAACAGCAGATATCTTTCACAGTGAAAATGACAATACGTGCATTGTGAACACATTCTTTAATGTTGTATATTAAATTCCCGGAAAAAAAAATTAAAAAAAAATTGCTTAGCACTAGTTAAATATGAAAATGGCTTTCTATTATGTATAAATACAGAGTAATCAATCTCTTATTATTTAATGTTTGGTATTTTTAAGTAGGTAAAATAATCTCTCTTCTCATTTTTTTTATAGAATCCACAATCACACAAACCTGCACAGCTCAAAAGAACTTATAGCACTTCAAAACTTAGAAAAAAATGAACCAAAAGTCAGCTTCTTAGCAAAATTTCAAAATCAGCTTATTTAGATTAGACCTCAGCTTCTGCTATATGTATTTCTGAAACAAAACAAAGCAAAACAAGAAGTTTTGCAAGAAGCCACAAACCAAATGGCTCAACGTACTTTAAAATAAAGTCATATATTGCATTAAGTAATCAGCAAAAGCTAAGTAGTATGTTTCTATTCGTGGCTACCTCATTTCAATTGGGATAGTATCTTACAAGCTATAATAACTTTTCTAAGGAGTATCTATGGTGAGAAAGAAAGGAAAATAGAAAGCAAATAATATTATTTACTAAAAATGCAATAAAATTCTATTTTAAAAAACTAAGGGTAATTACTTAGACTCTCAGTCTTTTACAAGTTGTTACTGATTTGACTTGCATGGAAATGAAAATGAATGCTGCAATTATATGCAAGTGTAGACTGTCTGGAGTGCTAAATTTCAGTTTTCTTCTTTGATAATATTGCAGGTTACTAATTGCAGTTTGACTGCCAAAAAAAAAAAAAAAAACGTAACAGGTTAGCAAATGCCTCTTAAAAAAAGAATTGAGAGAGCTAAGTTTCTGCTGAGATGAATGAGATTCATATGAAATTTTTCAACAAAGGTCTCAAAATTTCTATGGTAAATGCTCTGTAAATTGCATAAATTCCCACTGTGTAGTGTGAACATTCAGAATTAAACTGGTGTTTAGCTGAGAAACCATTTAAATGAAAACTGTTGAAAGATGTGGGAGAGTTGTTCTGATTTTGGTTCCTGGCGATCATTAAACACTGAATAAAAGGCAACAACTAGGTAAAATGTAGGAAATTTTTTTCTTGGGTGTACAGTAATCTTAGTTACTGCTTTAAAACAATGACTATTTTAAAAGTTTCCAAGTTGAAAAGTGCTAACATAAAGCATTTCTGTATCTAACTGTACCTGTGACATTTGTATGAGGTAGTTATATGCCTTCAAAATTACTAAAATAGATACCTAGATGGATAGAGGCTGGTAAGGCAAATGAAATGATATTTGGAAATTTAAATATACTGTAATTTAAAGCATGTGTCATTGGAGACTTCTTTTTTTAATAATCATACTTTGGAGAACATGCACTTAAGAGCAGTAAGGACAGATTTCTGCCTTTGTAAAATTAAGGTTAATTTTCCTCCTTAACACCCTCAAAGTAAAAGTTGTAGTACCTTAAGCAATCAAACCATTGTCAGGCTTTATCACAGTAATACCAACATTTGAGTGATGGGCTTAGTATTAATAATGGAATGTATAACTGAAGACGTGGATAATGTATTTATTTTCAAGGATACAGGCTGTATGTTTCAGTGCTGACGTGCAAAACAAAATAAAGGATGATAGAACATGTTTTACTCCATTGTTATATTTTTTAGAAGTGTGTATTTGAGATTACTGTTGGTTGTGATTCACTTATCCCAATTTCTGTAAAAATGGGATAGATTTAATTTGCAGAACTCTAGTTTTGCTTTAAAGATCATTAAAAGCAGAATTTCTTTTGTATGTTGATACACAATAAATGACTCAAGACTTCTTTTTATAACATTCCTGAAAATAAGATAAATTTTGCAGCTTACTATTACAAATCCAGTTAGTGGTTTTTGTCTCCAGATGCCAGTTATTTGAGAACTATATTAGGTAATGCAGAGTAACTCACAGTTTCTATCTTGGATGTCATGAGCATTCAGTAAGAACTAATGACTAATATGAAGCAGTAATGTGCAAATGAACCCACAGATTCCAAAGAGAAGCAGAGAGCCAAAAGGGAACCATCATTTTATTCTGAGTTATCAGGGGCACTGCATTGTCCCTCAGGATGGCATATCTTCAGAATTTGAACGGTGAATAAAACTACACAGGATCATGCATTGACAAAATGAGCCAGTGTAATACAAATCTATGAGCTTAGTAGTAGGCAATATTATTGAAAATAACTCCAAAGATGAAGTAGAAGAATCTTCAGAATTACTTCATAAACTCTGACCACCTTGTTTCTAACATGGGACAAGCAAAACAGTAAACCTATCAGTTTCTAATAATAGCATAGATAAAATGCTGTGTGTTTATGGCATTCAAAAGGAGGTCCCTATGGAGAAAATGCACAATAGAATTACTGCATACTTAATAAAATAGAGTGTTTTCACAAAAAAATAATAATACAGAAATGGAGAAATATTTAGGAATATATAAAGAAAACACATGTAGTAACTGCAGAAAGATGAAAATCAGTGAAATGGATGCAATGAAATGTGACAAGAATACTACATGTGTAAACCTCCGTATGAAGAAAAAGAAAGAATAATATAATGACTAAAACTCCAGATGTTGGTCTGGCTAGTTCTGTGAAGTGACAGAAACAAGATTAATAACACATCCATTTTTAAAGCTGAAGAAGAGAGTAATAAGGAAGAGAGTGACGATAGAGTAAAAAAGTCCTTTTTAAAAAAATTTTTTTTTGAGTATAATATTGGTGAGAAATTTCATGTGATGTGTTCCTTTCCCAGGCAAGTCTAATATCACCTCTGTGGGAGGTGACTTACATGGTTTATCTTGGTGAGCATTTGGAATTCTTGAAAAGGAAGATAGCAGCTAGGCTGTTATTTACTATGAATTAGTGTGTTTTCATTGACTTGGTGGAACATAGATATTTCTGTCAAATAAAGCCCACTTTGTGCATATAAGGAATAGTGAGAATGGAAATTACATTTTAGGTTAATATCTTAAAATTTAGGTTAAGCATCATTATTAACTTCAGATACACAATGTAATATGATGAAGCTGTATATTGTACAATATTGTACAATATAATCTTTTTATTGTACGGCTATTGTAGAATATTGTACAATACAATACTTTTACTTAAGTGTCATATGCAACTACTAAATGTGAAATAATGACACTTACTATGGCAATCAGAAGTCAATTTTGGTCTGAAGTGCTAGGTTTAAATAAATGATGAAGGGAGTGGAACACCTCCCTTATGTGGAGAGGCTGAGGGAGCTGGGTCTCTTTAGCTTGGAGAAGAAGAGACTGAGGGTGACCTCATCAGTGTTTACAAATATGTAAAGGGTGGGTGTCAGTGATATCCAGTGGTAGGACAAGGGCAATGGGTGTAAACTGGAGCATAGGAGGTTCCACGTTAACATCAGGAAGAACTTCTTTACTGGAAGAGTGACAGAGCACTAGAACAGGTTGCCCAGGGGGGTTGTGGAGTCTCCTACGTTGGAGATATTCAAGGCCTGCCTGGACAAGTTTCTGTGTGATGTACTCTAGGTTACCCTGCTCTTGCAGGGGGGTTGGACTAGATGATCTTTTGAGGTCCCTTCCAAGCCTCGGGATTCTATGATTCTGTGAATGCTTGAACACCACTAGGTTTCTTGTGCACAACTTTGATATTCCTATAAATTTTGCACTTTCAACTGAGTTAATCAAGTTGTTGACAATTTGAAGAAGTATGAAGGACCTGAACAGTAATTGTCCTGGAGAGCAAAACCAAAGCATGTATTGATTCAACTTGAATGTACTCATATGGAAGATGAATATTTTCTATAGCTTAATCGATACTTTTGACAGACAAAACTTTATTCACCTTATTTAGGAGCTAAGCATATTTTGACTAATGTCTATTGTGATGCACTGCACTATGAAAATGGAACTTGATGCACATCTGATGGTATTGGCTAGCAATCACATTCTGGAACTGGAAAAAGAATAGGAAGAAAAATCATTGTGCTTGAAGCTATTTTCTACATCAACTGTTTATATCTCCTCAAGGGTTTAATGTACCATGTTTGGAAGAGCTCTGCTTTCTGAAATATAGTCTTCATTTATGTGTCTATTTGTATATATGCACATACAAAGAGACACACACCCTGGTAAAGATTATTTATTATTCATATAACATTTTTTTTCTTTTTCTTTTTTTTAATTCTTTATTAGGTTACAGCTTGTTCTATATATGGATATTCTGGCACTAATTATAGAACAGATTGTGTTGGGGTTTCTAAAGGACTGCACTATGGCAATACAGATTAAGCAATTAACCTTGATGCCACTGTAATTATTAGATGCTTTAGCGAAATGAACTAATTTCCCCACAGGATGTTATGCTGAAATCAACTTCCACTCTTTTTAAGATGCCAAATAAAAATGTTAATGGAAAAGAAAGTTTGCAGTTTGAATAATCTCTTTGGTATGCAGACCTTTTCAGCTGTCATCTTTAAGCGTTTCACACAGTAATTCACACCAAACTCACAATATATATTTTTAATGGAGATTCAAAAAAGTGTACATATTGAACATGACAATTAAAACAACATGCAATATTGAATCAATATTCTGTGGAGGTCAGCAAAAAAAAACGATAACACTTCTTTAACGTAGTTTTACCATGCACTTTCTGAACTTATACAAATCTTACTCTAAAATATGTAGCCAAAGGAACCAGCTAATATTTACATTGTGTACAATATCAGCCCT
>NW_022994549.1:0-37269 GCF_012275295.1 Melopsittacus undulatus
GGGCAAAAAGGAAATTCAGAGCATTCTGTCTGGCTTTTATTTGCAATGTTGTCCTGGTTTGAGCAGTAGCAGTCATTTTCCTCCTTCTTGGTAGCTGGTGCAGTGCTGTGTTTTGACTTTCGGCCTGGGAACGGTTGCTGATAGCAAGTATGTTTTGAGTTACTGCTCAAATGTTCGGTTTGTCCAAGGCCTCTTCTTAGCTCATGCTCTGCCAGGGAGGAGGGGAAGCCAGGAGGAAGGAGAGACAGGACACCTGACCCAGGTTAGCCAAAGAGGTATTCCATACCACAGCACATCATACCCAGGAGGTAACCGGGAGAGAGCCAGAAGGGCTGGAGCTCTGGGGGGGATTGAGGAGGTACCGGTCGGTGCTCGGTCAGGCAGGGTGGGGTGAGTTATGGGTCAGTGGCTGGTGAGGTGTTGTATTCTCTTCACTTGTTATTGGCTTTATCATTATTATTTGTAGTAGTAGTAGCAGTAGTGACTTATGTTATACCTTAGCTATTAAACCATTCTTATCTCAACCCATGGGGGCTACATTCTTTGGATTCTCCTTCCTAACTCTCCGGGAGTCGGGGGAGCAAGGGGGGGAATGAGTGAGTGAGCTGTGCGGACTTGGTTTAAACCACGACAAATGTACCTATGGAATCCCTTCCTGTTATCTTTCACATCCCTAGCCAATTTTAACTGAGCCTTAACTTTCCTAACCTGGTCCCTAGCTTCCCAGACAACATCCCAGGCTGCCTGTCCTTGCTTCCACCTTTTATAAGCTCCTTATTTCCCCTCTAAGTTTCCTCAGAAGCCTCTTATCCATCTATGGAGCTCTCCTGGCCCTCCTGCCCCATTTCCTTCTAGTCGGGATGCAACACTCCTGACCTTGGAGTAGGTGATCCTTTAATATCAGCCAGCAGTCTTGGGCCCCCCTGCTTCTACAGCTTTATCCCATGGAACCTTACGAAGCAGGTTCCTGAAGAGGCCAAAGTCTGCTCTCTTGAAGTCCAGGGCAGTGAGCTTGCTGCATGCTCTTCTCATTGTCCTGAGGATCTTGAATTTGACCATCTCATGATTGCTGCATCCAAGGCTGTCCTGGAGTGTCACATTTCCCACCAGCCCTTCACTGTTGTTGAGTATGAGGTCAAACATGGCACCTCTTCTTGTCAGCTCCTCTATTACTTGCAGGAGGAAATTGTCTTCCATACAGTCAAACTTGGTCTTTTAAACTTGTCACAAAAACAAGGGAAGAAATTAGCAGTGAGCATTTGATTCAAAATAGTTGCTGTGGAGGTTCAGAATGCACATTGTACGCATTGTTTAATAATGCATAGATGATGATGTTGTTGTTTGGCTGACTTTGCTCAATAAAAACTTGCATAACCAAAAATGAACTTACTAGAGCATAAGCATTGATCTCCTTCATTCACTGTAAGCTCTTCCTTTAACTGCCAAGGATGTGAAAATAGTGATCGGTTTGGTACCACATTTGATGGCAGAAAGAAATTCTTGGACACAAGTTGTTAAAATTGGCCTAAAAATTTTTTTAGATGTCTGCCTCATTGGAGTAACTTGAAGGGTTGAATGGATACCTGCTTTTGAGTTATTTCATTAGTTTGGAAACATTAAGGAATAAATGAAATGTCTCAAACCCCTCCAAAACAAAGACCAAATCACCCCCCCCCCCAAAAAAAAAACCCAGCAACCAACAAACCACCAAACAAACCACCAAATCACAAACCCCAACATCCCCCCACCAAAAAAAAAAAAAAGAAAAAAATTTAAAAATTCTGAAACAATACAAAACTTGGGATTAACAGTGAGTTTTCTAAGATTTTGTAATAATCAAAACAAAAGCACTGGAGTGAACAGAAGGCTTACATGATAATTTTAAGTTAACTTGCAACATTCTTAAACAAAATACTGTTCTGAAGTACCTAATATCTTCATCTAGAAAATGTAGAACTAGTTTACTTTTGACTTTATATAAAGTTTTAATGTTCCAATTGTTATTATTTTTTCAGAAACAAAAAGGTTCTGTTGGAGAATTGCCAGTTACCCCATATTTTATAGTTTTCTTCCTCATTTCCTCTATGTTTTAAAGCTTTTATAATCAACCTATACTGCTCTCCCTGTCCCTCCATAAAACAAGATGCCCTCCCCCTCTCCCTGGATTATTTCAGTTGTACTGTTGTATATAGTCAGGAGGAGCCTAATTTGAAGATACGTGAATACTAACTTCCTACACCTTTTCTTAGTTTCTTACTTTCTAGTGGCTAATGAGCTGAAAAGCCTGATCATGTACCACTATTATGACGTTGTCATCTGACTTCATACATTTTCATTTTGCCCAGAGAATAAAACATACTGTCCATATGCTAGAAACCCATGGTCTTACATTTTATGTGTAAAAGAAACTCATCCACTGTTTCATTTAACAAAAAGAATTTCCAAAAGACTTGTGAGCAACTTATTGTCTTGAGGGGAATACAGTTTAGTGTATAATGTTCTTGAATCATTGCAATTTATGTGTGTGTGTTAATATGACTACCTGTTTGTTTTTCTAGGGTGCTTTTATATTTGAGAAATATGTATCCTTCTGCTCAAACATCAGTTTTACTGTCCATTATTTGAGCAGATACCTGATATCTGCCAAGCAGTGTATGCTGGCACTAGTTACATTTCTGTCCTGGGTTCAGGTGTAACACTTATTTTTCCTCCTCCTTAGTAGCTGGTGTATTTCTGTGCTTTTGACTTCAGTGCTGATAACACACCAAAGTTTTAGTTGTTGCTAAGTAATGCTTACCCCAATCAAGGACTTTTCAGTCTCTCATGCTCTGCCACTGAGAAGGGGCACAAGAAACCGGGAGGAAGCAGAGACAGGACACCTGACCCAAACTAGCCAAAAGGGTATTTCATATTGCAGCATGTCATACCCAGTATATAAACTGGGGGGAGTTACCTGCAAGGCCCAGATTGCTGCTTGGGTCAGTCTGGGCATTGGTTGGCAGGTGGTGAACAATTGTATTGTGCATCACTTGTGTTTATTGTTGTATTTTCCTTTCTCCTTTTTCCATATTTTTCAATCTCCTTTAGCAATGACTGAAGCTAGTTAGAAACTCACCTGATACAGTTCATAAGCTGACAGTGTACACAGATGTCATGATATGAGGAACACTATTTTTAAATGTTGCTTTTTCCTTTTATTTTGGAACTCCTTGAAATCATCCACCAGAACTTAAGTACACGTTAAGTTTTAAAGGTAGAAGGTAGAAGATAAAGGTAG
The DNA here is from genome assembly GCF_012275295.1 of Melopsittacus undulatus. Taxonomy (NCBI): domain Eukaryota; kingdom Metazoa; phylum Chordata; class Aves; order Psittaciformes; family Psittaculidae; genus Melopsittacus; species Melopsittacus undulatus. The sequence goes on from NW_022994549.1 coordinate 3,278, forward strand.
AAAGCCAGAAAAATCCTCCTTAAGAACAAAAATCCCCCTGACATTTTTAACTGTGATTCAAGTGGATCAAGAAAGCCTCAGATAATTTGTCAAGCAGTGGAGGCAAAGTGCTAAATGACCTCTGGGGCAATCAATTGATCAAAACAGTACCCCAACTGTGTTTTCAAGCTCAGAAAGCATGATAATGAGTAGTTTTCACCTTACTGGACAGCATATCAAGGAACATCTTGAATATAGCTAATAACATTTTTCAAAGACATTTATTGTGTAGGATATGCCCTGGAAGTATATATTACTGGTTTTTGAATTTTCCTCTTCTCCCCCCCCCCCCCCAAAGTAAACAACAGTTGAGGTGGCAAACTTGGCATGAAAGTTAGGAATATTTGAGTGAGAAATAACAGTAGTAGTCAGTAAAATATTATGTCATAGGAACATTTTGGTGAATAGTATTTGCACACAAATTTCATCTTCTGCAGAGTAAGATGCCTTACAGAAAACACACCAAAATTCTAATTAAGCTATAAGCTTACTTCTTTAAGTAAGGAAGTGGAATTGCATTTTTGTTCAAGGAAGAAAGGCTTTTGCTTCCTCCTTCCTGTTTAGCTGAACACCTGGCCACTTAATGATTTATTGTTTTGCTTGCGGTTTTTTGTTTGGTTTTGGTTTGGTTTTGTGTGTGTAGGTATTTTTGTTTTGCTTTTTGAGAGATTTTGTTTTGTTGTTTTTTTTTTTTAATCAAGTTACATGTACTGTTGTAGAACACGTTAGAAAAAGTTACATTGATAAAACAATATATTCTATATTAAAAGATATGCTACAGTTTCTTTAATCCCTGTCAGTGGAAAAAAATTCTTCTCCAAATTTTTTTTCTTGGATAAGTAATCAGTCTATGATAAATGTGTGCCTCAATGTACATTTTTATGATCTAAATTAAAGTATCATTACCTCATGTTTGCTCCCTGCAGTTTAGTAGCATTTCTCTTACACTTACTGTAATCAGAAAAAAGACAAAGAAAAAAAAACCACCATGATTAGCACCAACACATAGAATGGATAAATTTTAGGGGCACACTTTAAAAAAAAATATTTAAGTACAACTGAGGCATAATACAGTGTACTGTCAATATGAAGGCTATTATAATATTGCTATAAAACATTTTTTAAAAAGTAAAATGAAGACCAATTTTTCAGGTCTCATGCATAGAATATCAAAATATTAATTGGTCTTTAAAATACATATAATTGGCACACTTCCCTTACAATTAGCACATAAGTGTTTAAAGGAAATTAAATGCTTGAAATAAATATTGGGAGAAATAGATACAAATTGAATTTAACCTCCTGCCTCAGTAAGTGAGTTAAGGACACAGATTATGTTGAAGAGTGGTAATTGTGCCTTCAAGTTACAATTAGAATTCTACTAAAAAAGAGTCCCAAAAATAATTTTGAGAACTTAAATTTTAGGAAATACTTATAGCTTTGAGAAGAACTTCTGAATATCTGCACACTAAATTATAAGACTTGCCATTTAAGTTACAAACAAGCACGGCATCGATTTCATTGAACACAGTTAATCAAGGTTAAATCCACTGTTTTTCTGTGCAAAGTACTATGGATAGCTTAGAGTAAATATCCTATAAATATTATATATATACAGTATCAGCTGCTTTAAAAATTAAAAGCTTAGGCAGCAAAATCAGAAGTGATACACACTAATATATAACTTTTCTGGACAGAGTTAATGAAAGGATAGAAACAGCCAAGGTCTCTCACAAATGAAAGGCAGCTTTACATTGTTCCATTCAGATATTCCACAGAAAGGATGTTCCAAGCATTTCAAATAATTTCTCTAAATCTTGCCACTTGCCCAATGGCAAGCAGCCCAATATATAAACTGGGGGCAGTTACCCAGAAGGGCTAGACCACTGCTCGGGTCAGGCTGGGTATCGGTTGGCGGGTGGTGAGCAGTTGTATTCTCTTCCCTTGTTATTTCCCTTATCATTATTAGTATTGGTGGTAGCAGCTGTGGTTTTGTGTTGCACCTTAGTTACTGGACTGTTCTTACCTCAACCCGTGGGAGTTACATTCTTTTGATTCTCCTCCCCATCATTCTGGGAGTGGGGGGAGGAAGGGGGGGAGTGAGCGAGTGGCTCTGTGGTTCTGAGTTCCCGGCTGGGTTTAAACAATGACAGTTCTCTGTGGCGCCCAGTGTGGGGCAAGAAGGGTTGAGATAATGACAGATCTGATCAGAGCATGTCTAATTGTGTTTGCGATGAGCATTTATTGGTTTTGGATCAATAGTCACTTGTCACAATGCTGATTTATTGGCTCTCAAAGTTGTTGCTCTTGACTTTGGAGTTTCAGTATGTCATACCTTAATTACAGCTGGTATTCGCTGTTTTAGTGTTTATCAGCTGGGCTAAGGTTCTTGTTTCATTGTACTTCAAGGCAATGACTTGTAATACAATAGACTAATTAATCATGAATCTGGGCTGGTATGTGTTTCCTGTGTGGTCATCACCTCTATACTTTGGGAGGTCGTGGTGGTTTAAAACCCAACCACAGTCTCTCTCTCACCCCCCCCCCCCCAGTCTTTCTTTCCTTCCCCTCCCCCCCCCCCCCCTCCCAGCTCCTGGAGGGATGGGGAGGAGAATAGAAAGAATGTAACTCACATGGGTTGAGATAAGAACAGTCCAGTAACTAAGGTATAACACAAATCACTACTGCTACCACCAATAATAATGAAAGAGGAAATAAACAAGGGAAGAGAATACGATACCACCCTCCAAAACGAGCCCAATCCGGAAGGGAGAGAGCCCTTCTGGGGAACTCCCAGTTACATCCCCGGGCATGACGTGATGTGGTATGGAATACCTCTTTGGCTAGCTTGGGTTAGGTGTCCTGTCTGCTTCGTTCCGGCCCCCCCTCCTCCCTGGCAGAGCATGAGACTCAGAAAGTCCTTGTTCAGAGTAAATATTACTTAGCAACGACTAAAAAATATCAGTGTTATCAGCTCTGTTCCCAGGCTGAAAGTCAAAACACAGCTCTGCACCAGATACTAAGAAGGAGAAAAACTGACTGCTACTGCTAAACCCAGGACAGAGGTATATAATAGACGTGTTTATCAATTACATATCTTTTTTCCTCTCTTCGGGTGGTCAACCTATGAAGGAGACATTCCCTTACGTTCCCAGCCACCCCCCCCCCCACCAGACTATTTACAGTATCATTTCAGAGTTCTGAAGCTTTTGAATGGCCTTTGGGTACCCTTGAGACCTGCCTGCTGATTGTGATGGGGATCAGCATGTTGGCTCACATACAGAGTGTGTTTTTCCCACGACCATGTCTTCTGACCTCAAAAGTTAAGCAGTTGGGTTTGAGACTTGTCTAGGGTTAGACGATGATATAGGAGGACCAAGACATTTTCCCCGAGGCTGGACAGTCATGAGTGTCAGGGTGTGTGGGCTAGTATGGGCAAGTATCTAGTCCAGTAGGTCCCTCTAGTGCCTTGGAAGCATCAGAGATGGAAGGCAGCTGTATCGAGTCCCCTACAACCAGTTGCAAAAACTGCTGAAGGAGAGAGTGAATCGAGTGAGTTTGCAGAAGTGAAAGCCATCCTGCTGGCCTTGGACATTGCTGAACAAGAAAAGTGGCCAGTAACTTATCTCTATACTGACTCAAGAATGGTGGCAAATGCCCTGTGGGGGTGAATGCAGCAATGGAAGCAGAGCAACTGGCAACGCAGAGGTAAACCCATTTGGGCTGCTGCACTGTGGCAAGATATCACTGCCCGGGTGCAGAACATAGTGGTGAAGGTATGCCATGGAGATGCCCACATACCCAAGAGGGTACTGAGGAACACCAGAACAACCAACAGGTGGATCAAGCTGATAAGATTGAAATAGCTCAGATGGACTTAGATTAGCAACATAAGGGTGAATTATTTTTGGCCCAGTGGGCCCATGACACTTCAGGCCATCAGAGCAGAGATGCAACATACAGATGAGCCCGTGATTGAGGAGAGGACTTAACAATGGATACTATTGCCCAGGTTATTCACGAATTTGAAACATGCTGCAATTAAGCAAGCTGAGCGATTAAAGTCTCTCAGGTATGGAGGATGATGGCTGAAATACAAATATGTGGAGGTCCGGCAGATTGAATATATCACACTCCTACCAACCCACCAAGGCAAGCGCCATGTGCTTACCGTGGTAGAAGCAATCACTGGATGGCTGGAAACAGATACTGTGCCCCATGCCACTGCCCGAAACACTATCCTGGGCCTTGAAAAACAGATTTTGTGGCAACATGGCACCCCAGAGAGAACTGAGTCAGACAATGGTACTCATTTCCAGAAGGGCCTTATAGACATTTGGGAGAAAGAGCTTGGCACTGAGTGGGTATATCACATCCCCTACCATGCACCGGCCTCTGGGAAAATCGAACAGTACAATAGGCTGTTAAAAAATACACTGAGAGCAATAGGTGGTGGGACTTTCAAACACTGGGATACACATTTACTAAAAGCCATCTGGTTGGTTATCACCAGGGGATGTGCCAACAGGGCTGGCCCAGCTGAGTCAGAACTTTTACATACTGTAGAAGGGATAAAGTTCCTGTGGTACACATAAAGAATTTGCTAGGGAAGACAGTCTGGGTTATTCCTGTTTCAGGTAAAGGCAAACCCACTCATGGGATTTCTTTTGATCAGGGACCCAGATATACTTGGTGGGTAAGGCGGGAAGATGGAGAAGTCCGATGTATACCTCAAGGGGATTTGATTTTAGGGGAAAACAACCAATGAACTCAATTATATGCTGTTTCCTGCTATGTAGCACATTTATAGCCCACCAGCTAGACGTCTTCAGGTCACCAGCAGTTGGCCTTGACTTCCCTCTGACCATGATCCCAACAAAGAATGAAATTTGACGAAACAAGACAAGTTCAGCCCTAACCAGCCAAGTTTGGCAGTGGCATCAGCAAGCAAAAATCAAACACTGCACACTCTCTTTCCTTCTCTGAAAGACTGTTAAAAGAGATGGAGCCCAACATCATGGACCAGAGGAATTCAGCAGCTTTATAAGGATTCATCCATGGACTAAGGAATGATATCTCTTTTTCTGTGGGCAGGTATATATATGTGTGTGTGTGTCCATATATATATATGGCACAAAAGCAGTAGTATATTTTAAAATATGGAATCTGAGCATGACATGAATGGCATGGAATAAGGGGTGAATACTGTCCTGGGTTTAGCAGTAGCAGTCATTTTTCTCCTTCTTAGTAGCTGGTGCAGTGCTGTGTTTTTTACTTTCAGCCTTATAACAGCACTGATAACACAGATGTTTTTAGTTGTTGCTCAGTAATGTTTACACTGACCAAGGACTTTGTGAGTGTCCTGCTCTGCCAGGGAGGAGGGGAAGCTGGGAGGAAACAGACAGAACACCTGACCCAAAATAGCCAAAGAGGTATTCCATACCACAGCAAGTCATGCCCAGTATATAAACCGGGGGCAGTTACCTAGAAGGGCTAGATCACTGCTTGGGTCTGTCTGGGTATCGGTCGGTGGGTGGTGAGCTCTTGTATTCTCTTCCCTTGTTATTTCTCTTATCATTATTGTCATGGATTCAGCAGTAGCTCATGCTCTGCCAGGGAGGAGGGAGAGATAGGGCACCTGGCCTGGGCTAGTCGGGGAGGTATTCCATACCACAGCACGTCATGCTCGCGGAGGTAACTGGAAGTTGGCCGGAAGGGGAGGGGTTAGCTCTCTTCCGGGTTGGGCTCGTTTCAGCGGGTGGTATCGTCCTCTCTCTCCTTGTTTATTTCCTTTAACATAGACTTATTAGTGGTAGCAGTAGTGATTCGTGTTATACCTTAATTGCTGGATTGGTTTTATTTCAATCCGTGGGAGTTGTATTCCTCCGGTTCTCCTCCCTATCCCTCCGGGAGTGGGAAGGTGGCGGGGGGGGGGAAACAAAGGGGTGTGTGGTACTGCAGGAGACTGAGGTGGGGTTTTAAACCACGACGGTTCTTTTGGTGCCCAACGTGGGGCACAAACCCACGAGATAACAACAAATCTGTCAGGATTTATAGTCATTTGTCACAATGCTGATTTATTGGCTCTCACAGTTTTTTCTCTTGACCTCACGGTTTCAGGATTTTACCAATTACTTTCAATATATATTAGCTGTGTTCGTGTTTATCAAACATGGGATTTGGGCTAAGTTTCTTATCTCATTGTTCTTTATGTTAATTACTTGTAATACAATAGAAGCATTCATCATGAAACTGATCTAGCTTATGTTCCTGGTATGGTCACCAACTTTATATTTTGGGAGGTATATAATAGAATTGCTTAGCAATTTCACATCTTTTTTCTCCTTCTCAGCTGGTAAACCTGTGAAGGAGACATTCTTCTATCCTCCCAGTGTTCTCTCCAGATGGTCTACAACATCATTTGAGAGTTTTGAAGATTTTGAATGGCCTTTTAATACTGTTGAGACTTGTATGTTGATTGTGATGGGGATCACCATAGTAGCATGCATACAGAGTGTGTTTTGCCCACAATTATTTCATCTGATTTCAAGAGTTAAGAGGAGTCATGTCTGGTCCTGTATTGGGGTTTGTCGTGGTTTAAACCAAGTCCCCCTACTCCCGGAGAGTTAGGAAGGAAAATCCAAAGAATGTAGCCCCCACGGATTGAGATAAGAACGGTTTAATAGCTAAGGCATAACACAAAACCCCTACTGCCATTTACTACTACAAATAATAATGATACAGCAAACAGCAAGTGAAAAGAATACAACACCCCACCAGCCACCGACCCATAACTCACTCCACCCTGCCTGGCCGAGCACCATGTGCTCCCTCCTCCATTTTTCTCCAGAGCTCTCTCCTCCAGCCTTCTCTTTCCCAGTATGCATCCTGGGCATCACGTGCTATGGTATAGAATACCTCATTGGCTAGCCTGGGTCAGGTGTCCTGTCTCTCCTTCCTCCCGGCCTCCCCTCCTCCACCTGGCTGGAAAAAACCTTGAACAAAAACACCCTCAAAACATGCTCAAACCATGACAGGGTTAAATGTCGACATAGGAGGACCAGGAGATTTTCCCAGAGGCTGGACAGCCATGAGTGGCAGGGTGTGTGGGATAGTAAGGGCAAGCATCTAGGTCAGTGGGCCCCTCCAGTACTTTGGAATTTTACTTCCGAACAAGTGAAGAATCCAGAAGAATTAGTAAAACACCTAAATGAGGTGTGTTGTCGTCCTGGCCATACCAGAGATGGACAAATTACAGCAACGTGCTGGGGCTTGGCCTATGCCTATAGGGCCTTGTTCGACACTACCCAACCCCTTCAAAAAGAAAAAAATGTCCCTGGATCTGAGAGCAACACAGAAGTCAGCGCAGCTGTTCCAACTCCAAGTACAGCAGCTACACCATCCCCAGCGGCAAGTACAGTTGCTACCCAAATTTCAGCTGTGACAGATAGTGCAGCTACCCCAGTAACGAGTATAGCGGCTATTCATCCCTCGACTGTGACAGACAGTGCAGCTATGCCAGCAACAAGTACAGTTGCTACTCAAACTACAGTGATAATCACTGCAGCTGAACTAGAGGACCAATTCGTACCAATATTGGTTGCTCCTGTACACAAGAGAAAAACCAAAAGAGAGGCAAGAAGGAGGAGGCAGGATGAAGAAACTACGTATTCACCACCTGGTCTAGTATCTGATCAGGGGTCATCATCACATGACAAAGAAGAAGAAGAGGTGACTTCTCAATCTCAAACCTCAGCTGAGCTGCGGAATATGCGAAAAGATTTCACCTGTCAACCGGGGAGCACATCATCACCTGGTTGCTCCGATGTTGGGCTAATGGGGCCGATGGTCATGAACTAGCAGGTACAGAAGCCAAGCAGCTGGGATCACTTGCTAGAGAAGGGGGAATTGACAAAGCAATTGCAAGAGAGAAAAAGTCCCACAGTCTTTGGAGGCAGCTTTTGGCAGCTGTGAAAGAGAGGTTCCCATACAAGGATGATGTTATGAGTCGTTTGGCCAAGTGGACTACTTTAGACAAAGGCATCCAGTCTCTGAGGGAATCAGCTATCGTAGAGATGATCGATCACATCAAGCCGAATAATGGGGATGTACCCATAGACCCAGATGAAGTCGAATGTACATGACCCATGTGGTGAAAAGTCACACAGAACGCATCGTCGTCATATGCCCATCCATTGGCAACGGTAACCTGGAATGACATAGTACCACTAACAGTGGATGAAATGATTCATAAACTCTGAGAATTCGAAGAAAATCTTACCCCTTCCATCATCTCAGCTGTGGAAAAACTGTCTCAGGATCTCAAACAGGATCTCAAACAGTTGAGGGACGATCTGTCTGATTTATCCAGCTCCTCACGTGTGCCAACACGCCTTTCAACTATTAACAAAAGGCATCCTATTTTTCGAGAGAGAAAATATATAAGATAAACACCATGGGCCACCCTATGGTTTTACCTGCGGGATCACGGAGAAGACATGATGAAGTGGGATGGAAAACCTACTTCAGCCTTGGAGGAACGTGTGGGTGAATTGAAGAGAGGAGCAAGGGCCAAGACTGATCGCCCCATGAGAGCTGCAGCTTCAGTCTCTGGTGAACAGGTTCCCAGATGGAGCGGAAGAGCTGATTTTACTCCAGCTCCTGTGATAAAGAAGAATAATCCCTTTCAACACGAATTAGGTGTCCAAGATTGTGATGACAATGACTATTAGACTGGCTCCGCCTCCAGCCAGGTGGAGGTAGGGGAAAATCGTATTTACTGGACTGTGTGGATCAAATGGCCTGGCACATCGGCCCCACAGAAGTATAAGGCTCTAGTTGATAGCGGTGCACAGCGTACCCTGATGCCATCAAACTGTCAAGGGGTGGAACCCATCTATATTTCTGGAGTGACAGGAGGGTCCCAAGAGTTGACTGTACTGGAGGCTGAAATTAGCCTGACTGGGAGGAAATGGCAAAAGCACCCCATTGTGACTGGTCCAGAAGCTCCATGCATCCTCGGCATAGACTACCTCAGGAGAGGGTACTTCAAAGACACAAAAGGGTACCGGTGGGCTTTTGGTATTGCTGCTTTGGAGACTGAGGAAATTGAGCAGCTGTCCACCTTGCCTGGTCTCTCAGAGGATCCTTCTGTTGTGGGGTTGCTGAAAGTCGAAGAACAAGTGCCAATTGCGACCACAACAGTGCACCGGCGGCAATATCGCACCAATCGAGACTCCCTGATTCCCATCCATAATCTGATCCGTAGACTGGAGAGGCAGGGAGTGATCAGCAGGACCCGCTCACCTTTTAGTAGCCCCATATGGCCAGTGCGAAAGTCTAACGGAGAGTGGAGACTAACAGTAGACTATTGTGGCCTGAATGAAGTCACACCACCAGTGAGTGCTGCCGTGCTGGACATGTTAGAGCTGCAGTATGAATCAGAGTCAAAGGGAGCCAAGTGGTATGCCATGATTGATATTGCAAATGCATTTTTCTCAATTCCTTTTTCAGCAGAGTGCAGGCCACAGTTCGCTTTTACTTGGAGGGGTGTCCAGTTCACTTGGAACTGACTGCCCCAGGGGTGGAAACACAGCCCCACCATCTGCCACGGACTGATCCAGACTGCACTGGAACAGGGGCAAGCTCCAGAACACTTGCAATACATCGATGACATTATCGTGTAGGGTGATACAGCAGAAGAAGTTTTTGAGAAAGGGAGGGAAATAATCCAAATCCTGCTGAAAGCTGGTTTTGCCATAAAACGGAGTAAAGTCAATGGACCTGCACGGGAAATTCAATTTTTGGGAATAAAATGGCAAGATGGACGTAGACATATCCCTACAGAAATGATCAATAAGATAACAGCAATGTCTCCACCAACTGATAAGAAAGAAACACAAGCTTTCTTGGGTGCTGTGGGGTTCTGGAGAATGCACATTCCAAATTACAGTTCAATCATAAGCCGTCTCTATCATGTGACCCGGAAAAAGAATGATTTCAAATGGGGTCCTGAGCAACAACAAGCCTTCGAGCAAATTAAACGCAAGATAGTTCATGCAATGGCCCTTGGACCAGTCCGGACTGTGCCAGATATGAAAAATGTACTGTACACCGCAGCTGGGGAGAATGGTCCTACCTGGAGCCTCTGGCAGAAAACTCCAGGGGAGACTCGAGGTCGACCCCTTGGTTTTTGGAGTCGAGGATACAAAGGCTCGGAGGCCAGCTATACCCCAACGGAGAAAGAGATATTGGCAGCTTATGAAGGGGTTCGAGCTGCTTCGGAAGTGATTGGCACTGAAGCACAGCTCCTCTTGGCACCCCGCTTGCCAGTGCTGGGCTGGATGTTCAAAGGCAGGGTCTCCTCTACACATCATGCAGCTGATGCTACTTGGAGTAAATGGGCTGCACTAATTACACAACGAGCTCGGATAGGAAATCCCAGTCATCCAGGCATTCTGGAAGTCATCGTGGACTGGCCAGAGGGCAAAGATTTTGGAATGTCACCAGAGGAGGAGGTGATGCGTGCCAAAGAGGCACCACCATATAATAAATTGTCAGAAAGTGAAAAGCAGTATGCCTTGTTTACTCATGGGTCCTGCCGTATTGTGGGAAAGCATCGGAGATGGAAGGCAGCTGTATGGAGTCCTCAATGACAAGTTGCTGAAACTGCTGAAGGAGAGGGTGAATCGAGTCAGTTTGCCGAGGTGAAAGCCATCCAGCTGGCCCTGGACATTGCTGTGCGAGAAAGGTGGCCAGTACTTTATCTCTATACTGACTCATGGATGGTGGCAAATGCCCTGTGGTGGTGGTTGCAGCAATGGAAGCAGAGCAACTGGCAACGCAAGGTAAACCCATCTGGGCTGCTGCATTATGGCAAGATATTGCTGCCTGGGTGCAGAAGCTGGTGGTGAGGGTACGCCATGTAGATGCCCACATACCTAAGAGTCGGGCCACTGAGGAACACCACAATAACCAACAAGTGGATAAAGCTGCTAAGATTGAAGTGGCTCAGATGGACTTAGATTGGCAACATAAAGGTGAATTATTTCTGGCCCGGTGGGCCCATGACACTTCAGGCCATCAGGGCAGAGACGCAACGTACAAATGGGCTCGTGATCGAGGGGTGGACTTAACAATGGACACTATCGCCCAGGTTATTCATGAGTGTGAGACATGTGCTGCAATTAAACAAGCTAATCGGTTAAAGCCTAAAGAGGCTTTATGGAGGACGACGGCTGAAGTATAAATATGGGGAGGCCTGGCAAATTGACTATATCACACTCCCACCAACCCTCCAAGGCAAGCGCCATGTGCTTACCATGGTGGAAACAACCACAGGATGGCTGGAAACATACGCTGTGCCCCATGCCACTGCCCGAAACACTATCCTGGGCCTTGAGAAACAGATTTTGTGGCGACATGGCACCCCAGAGAGAATTGAGTCAGACAATGGGACTCATTTTCGGAGCAAACTTATAGGCACTTGGGCCAAAGAACATGGCATTGAGTGGGTATATCACATCCCCTACCATGCGTCAGTGTCATGGGTTGAGCACGTTTTGAGGGTGTTTTTGTACAAGGTTTTTTCCAGCCAGGTGGAGGAGGGGAGGCCGGGAGGAATGAGAGACAGGACACCTGACCCAGGCTAGCCAATGAGGTATTCCATACCATAGCACGTGATGCCCAGGATGCATACTGGGAAAGAGAGGGCTGGAGTGGTGGAGCTGGGGAGGAAAATGGAGGAGGGAGCATGCGGTGCTCAGCCGGGCAGGGTGGAGTGAGTTATGGGTTGGTGGCTGGTGGGGTGTTGTATTCTCTTCACTTGTTGTTTGCTGTATCATTATTATTTGTAGTGGTAATGGCAGTGGTGATTCTGTGTTATGCCTTAGCTATTAAACCATTCTTATCTCAATCCGTGGGGGCTACATTCTTTGGATTCTCCTTCCTAACTCTCCGGGAGATGGGGGACTTGGTTTAAACCACGACAGTCAGCCTCTGGGAAAATTGAACGGTACAATGGGCTGTTAAAAACTACACTGAGAGCAATGGGTGGGGGAACTTTCAAGCATTGGGATACACATTTACCAAAGGCCACCTGGTTGGTCAACACCAGAGGATCTGCCAACAGGGCTGTCCCAGCCCAGTCAGAACTTTTACATGTTGTAGAGGGGGACAAGGTCCCTGTAGTGCACATGAGGAATTTGCTAGGGAAGACAGTCTGGGTTACTCCTGTTTCAGACCAAGGCAAACCCACTCGTGGGATTGCTTTTGCTCAAGGACCCAGATATACTTGGTGGGTAATGCAGGAAGATGGGGAAGTCCGATGTATACCTCAAGGGGATTTGATTTTAGGGGAAAACAGCCAATGAACTTAATTATACGTTGTTGCTTGCTGTGTAATATTTTTATAGTCCATCAACTAGATGTCTTCAGGTCACCAGCGACTGGCCCTGACTTCCCTCTAACCATCGTCCCAACAGAGAATGAACTTTGATAGAACCAGATGAGTTCTGCAGTAAAGGAATTATCAACATCAGCAGGCAACAATCCAGCACTGCACGCAGACTCTCCTGCTACAAAAGACTATTACAAACCTAACATCATGGACCAAATGGACTCAATAGCATTATAGGGATTGGTCCATGTATTAAGAAATTATTTCTTTCTCTCTGTCTGGGTGTATGCAGATATATATATATATATATAACTATATGATGGTATATTGAAAATGTGGGATCTGAGCATGACGTGAATGGTATGGAATAAGGGGTGGATAATGTCATGGGTTCAGCAGTAGCTCATGCTCTGCCAGGGAGGAGGGAGAGATAGGGCACCTGGCCTGGGCTAGTCAGGGAGGTATTCCATACCACAGCACGTCATGCTCGCGGAGGTAACTGGAAGTTGGCCGGAAGGGGAGGGGTTAGCTCTCTTCCGGGTTGGGCTCGTTTCAGCGGGTGGTATCGTCCTCTCTCTCCTTGTTTATTTCCTCTAACATTGATTTATTAGTGGTAGCAGTAGTGATTCGTGTTATACCTTAATTGCTGGATTGGTTTTACCTCAATCCATGGGAGTTGTATTCCTCCGGTTCTCCTCCCCATCCCTCCGGGAGTGGGAAGGTGGGGGGGGGGGGGAAACAAAGGGGTGTGTGGTACTGCGGGAGACTGAGGTGGGGTTTTAAACCACAACAGTTTCCAACCCTTACATGCTTTGTATTATCAGCCTGGACTTTCAGCCTGGCTGTACAAGCTAATTCTTGAATATCACCCCCAATTAAGTATTCTATGTTTTGGTCCTTCTTCACAGAACTTCAAATTCCATCCCAGATTTTATTCCCTCCTGTCCAGGATTGCAGAACACATTTATCTGCATGTTGCAAGCAGCTTTCTGCAGTCTAGCTGGCTCTCCCCAGGACTGTACAGAATCATTAAGCTCATCTGAGCTTGCTCCTAGCCACTTATACCCTAGAAGCACTGTCTGAATAAGAATTTAATGCTTGAGTAAGTTTTAGATCACCATTTGGTGCAAAAATCACACATGCAAAAACCAATGTATCCTGTCTGTACTGGTTCAGACATTCAACCATCATGTCATGTATATACTGCAACATGTAAAGTGTAAGGGGGAGAATCATACTTTAACATATTGCATTTAGGAAGAACTTACATCAAACACCAGTGCTTATTTTACATCCATCACGTACTTGCTTCTGAGACCATGAAAAGCCACTTTTCTTGTCCTCAGATGTTTGCAATGCAAATGCCCACTCCTAAACATATTACTGGCAATAGTCATCCTAGTGCAGGAAGCAGAACATTGACTGGGCAGCATGGGCAGTGTTTCGGTCTAGAAGTGCACATGAGCAAATTTCCAGAAGAAGCAAACTGTGAGGACCAAGCATGTTGTTCCCGACCACCTCCTGTCACTGGCCTGTGCCTGGAAGCTGCTGTGCCACCCACTGAGCCGGGGCAGTTGGCATGTAGGCTCTCCCAGTCTGCGCTATACTAGCATTAGCAAAAATGTTTGCATGACATCCTCCACCAGCAACAGATGGAAATCTCCTACATGGAGCAACAGTGCGTAGTACGGTAACTTCTTAAGCTGTTCCAGCTGTTTGCAAATAAAATATGCATTTGAGCCCCCAGTCTGTGCAAACTGATTTCTGAGAGGAGCTCTATTTGTGTGTTCCAGATCAAGTCCATTACAAACTTCAGACAAGCATAAACAGTTGTTGCATAGAAAAAAGATCTAGAGAAGACAACAGTGACAATGATTAGCATTTAAATACTGTACCTCTTAGTAAGACGCCTTCTGTTAATACGTTTAGTTGGCAGCTGCGTATCTTTGCACTCCCATGCGTTTTAAGGCTTGAAGTCACTTGCTCTATTCTCTAAAGTTTATTCAACATGGCTCCTTCTGCAGTTGAAGCAGCTTCCATTTAAAGATGGATAAAAGCAGAAGAAAAGCTATACAAACACATTTTTGCTCACTTCTAACCTATTTTTGCCAATTTCAACCCCCTTTTAAGCCATTTTCCGCCTTTTCTAAACATCTTTGCTCACTTCTAACCAATTTTTGCTTATTTCAACCCGTTTTAAACCTTCTTTGACCTTTTCAACAGCATCTTTCCCCACTTCTAGCCTGTTTTAATCAGTTGTTTGCCATTTCTAAGCTAATTTTGGCCATTTCTAAGAACATTTTGTTCATCTCTAATCCTTTTCCGTCACTTTTGGCTATTTCTAAGCCATTAAAAGACATTTTTTTCTTTTCCTAACCCATTTTTCCCAATTCAAACCCCTTTTAAGGCATTTTTTCAATTTCTCACCCATTTTGGCTCACTTAAAAAAGATTTTAGACAATTTCAACACCTTTTAAGCCATACTGGGCCACTTCTAACCCATTTTTGCACACTTTCAACAAATTTTTTCACAATTTCAACCCAATTTAAAGCAATTTTTGGCGTTTTCAACACCATCTTTCCCCAATTCTAGACTGTTTCAAGGAGTTGTTTGCCATTCTAAGCACATTTTGGCCATTTCAAACCCATTCTTGTTAATTTCTAATCCTTTTCCATCACTTTTGGCCATTTCTAATCCATTTTAAGCCTTTTATTTTCTTTTCTAACCCATTTTTCCCATTTCAACACCCTTTTAAGCCATTTTAGGCCATTTCTACCCTGGTTTTGCGCACTGCTAACACGGTTTAAGTGATTTTTCCTACTTCTAATCAGTTTCTGGCCTTTCAAAACCATTTTTGGCAATTTCTGACCTGTCTTAAGCCATTGTTCCCTTTTTTCTACCTCTTCTTTTGCACATTGTCTCCTGTTTTCAGTCAATTTTTCATTTCTAACCTGGTTTTGCCAACTTCTAACACTTTCTAAGCCATTTTTGCTCATTTGTAATGCAGTTTTGCGCATCTCTCA
The DNA here is from genome assembly GCF_012275295.1 of Melopsittacus undulatus. Classification (NCBI taxonomy): domain Eukaryota; kingdom Metazoa; phylum Chordata; class Aves; order Psittaciformes; family Psittaculidae; genus Melopsittacus; species Melopsittacus undulatus. The sequence goes on from NW_022994549.1 coordinate 18,738, forward strand.
CCCTTTCTAAGCCATTTTTGGCAATTTCTAGGACAGTTTTGCCAAATTCTTGCCATTTTTAAATCATTTTTGCCACTTCTAACTCATTTTTGCCATTTTCTAACCCGTTATAAGCCACTTTCCACTTTTGCCCATTTCCATCCCGTTTTTAAGACACTTCTAACCCATTTTTGCACATTTCTGACATATTTTTAGCCACTTTTTCGCCATTTCTAACTCATTCTTGCTCAATTCAAACAGATTTTGACAATTTCAACCCACTTTTAAGCCATTTTTGACCATTTCTAAACCATTTACGCTCACTTCTAACCCATTTTTGCAAATTGCAACCCATTCTAATGCATTTTTGACCTTTTCAACAGCATCGTTCCTGAATCCTAGCCATTTTTAAGCTCATTTTGGCCATTTCTAAGCCCATTTGGTTCATTTCTAACAATTTTCAGTCACTTCTGGCCATTTCTAACCTATTAAAGACATTTTTTTCTTTTCCTAAGCCATTTTCACCCATTTCTAACACATTTTAAGCCACTTTTTTGCTATTTCTCACCCATTTTTGCTAAACTAAACAGAATTTTGAAAATTTCACCCCACCTTTTAAGCGATTTTTGGCCACTTCTAATCCATTTTTGCCTTTTTCCAAACGGTTTTAAGCTACATTCCATATTTGGCCATTTCCGTCCCATTTTTATGACACTTCTAACCCATTTTTGCCCTTTTCTAAGGCATTTTAAGCCACTTTTTGCCATTTCTAACCCATTTTTGCCCACTTTCAACACATTTTCCCCAATTTCAACTCCTTTTAAGCCGTTTTCGGCATTTTCTAACCCATTTTTGCTCACTTCAAACCCATTTTTGCCCTTTTCAACCCCTGTCAAGCCATTTCTGGCCTTTTCAACACCATTTTTGCCCACTTCTAGCCTGTTTCAAGGAGATGTTTGCCATTTCTAAGCTGCTTTTGGCCATTTCTAAATCATTTTTGTTCATTTCTAATCCTTTTTCAGTCACTTTTGGCCTTTTCTAACCCATTTATGGCATTTTTTTCCTTTTCTAACCCATTTTTCCCATTTCAAACCCCTTTTAAGCCATTGCTGGCCATTTCTACCCTGGTTTTGCCCACTTCTAACTTGACTTAAGTGATTTTTCCTACTTCTAATCGGTTTTTGGCCTTTTCAAACCCATTTTTGAAAATTTCTGACCCGTTTTAAGCCACTGTTTTCTTTCTCCTACTTGTTTTTGCACACAGTTTCCTTGCTTTCAGTCACTTTTTTTCATTTCTAACCTAGTTTTGCTAACTTCTAACCCCTTCTAAGCCATTTTTACTCATTTGTAACCCAGTTTTGCCCATCTGTAACCCCTTCTAAGACATTTTTCTCATTTCTAACCCAGTTCTGCACAATTCTTGCCATTTTTAAACAATTTTGGCCGCTAATAACCCATCTTTGCCTTTTTCCAAACGGCTTTAAGCCACATTCCATATTTGGCCATTTCCGTCCCATTTTTAAGACACTTCTAACCCATTTTTGCCCCTTTCTAAGGCATTTTAAGCTACTTTTTGCCCTTTCTAACCCATTTTTGCCCACTTTCAACACATTTTTCCCATTTTCAACCCCTTTTTCAGCCACTTTTTGCCATTTCTAACCCATTTTTGCCCACTTTCAACACATTTTCCCCAATTTCAACTCCTTTTAAGCCATTTTCGGCATTTTCTAACCCATTTTTGCTCACTTCAAACCCATTTTTGCCCTTTTCAACCCCTGTCAAGCCATTTCTGGCCTTTTCAACACCATTTTTGCCCACTTCTAGCCTGCTTCAAGGAGATGTTTGCCATTTCTAAGCTGCTTTTGGCCATTTCTAAATCATTTTTGTTCATTTCTAATCCTTTTTCAGTCACTTTTGGCCTTTTCTAACCCATTTATGGCATTTTTTTCCTTTTCTAACCCATTTTTCCCATTTCAAACCCCTTTTAAGCCATTGCTGGCCATTTCTACCCTGGTTTTGCCCACTTCTAACTTAAGTGATTTTTCCTACTTCTAATCGGTTTTTGGCCTTTTCAAACCCATTTTTGAAAATTTCTGACCCGTTTTAAGCCACTGTTTTCTTTCTCCTACTTGTTTTTGCACACTGTTTCCCTGCTTTCAGTCACTTTTTTCATTTCTAACCTAGCTTTGCTAACTTCTAACACCTTCTAAGCCATTTTTACTCATTTGTAACCCAGTTTTGCGCATCTGTAACACCTTCTAAAACATTTTTCTCATTTCTAACCCAGTTCTGCACAATTCTTGCCATTTTTAAACAATTTTGGCCGCTAATAACCCATTTTTGCCTTTTTCCAAACGGTTTTAAGCCAAATTCCATATTTGGCCATTTCTGTCCCATTTTTAAGACACTTCTAACCCATTTTTGCCCTTTTCTAAGAAATTTTAAGGTTTGCTCATGTCTAACACTTTTATGCCAACTTTGACTACTTCGAAACCGTTTTTGCCCACTTGCAACCCGTTTCAAGCCATATTTTTCCTTTTCCAACCCAGGTTTGCACACCTCTAACTCATGTGGGGCCAATTTTGGCCGTAACTAACCCATTTTGCACCTCTCTATCCATTCTGAAGCCATTTTTGGCCATTTCTAACCCTCTTTAAGACATTTTTAACCCACTTCAAGCCATGTTTGGTCATTTCTCAGCCAGTTTTGCACTTCTCTAACCATTTTTTTCAGCTGGTTTTGTACATTTCTAACCCTTGTTTGCTCATGTCTAACACTTTTATGCCAACTTTGACTACTTCGAAACCATTTTTGCCCACTTGCAACCCCTTTCAAGCCATATTTTTCCTTTTCCAACCCAGGTTTGCACACCTCTAACTCATGTGGGGCCAATTTTGGCCGTAACTAACCCGTTTTTGCACCTCTCTATCCATTCTGAAGCCATTTTTGGCCATTTCTAACCTTCTTTAAGCCATTTTTTACCCACTTCAGGCCATGTTTGGTCATTTCTCAGCCAGTTTTGCACTTCTCTAACCATTTTTTTCAGCTGGTTTAGTCCATTTCTAACCCTTGTTTGCTCATGTCTAACACTTTTATGCCAACTTTGACTACTTCGAAACCGTTTTTGCCCACTTGCAACCCGTTTCAAGCCATATTTTTCCTTTTCCAACCCAGGTTTGCACACCTCTAACACTTCTGGGGCCAATTTTGGCCGTAACTAACCCATTTTGCACCTCTCTATCCCGTTTGAAGACATTTTTGGCCATTTCTAACCTTTTTTAAGCCATTTTTAACCCACTTCAGGCCATGTTTGGTCATTTCTCAGCCAGTTTTGCACTTCTCTAACCATTTTTTTCAGCTGGTTTAGTCCATTTCTAACCCTTTTTTGCTCATGTCTAACACTTTTATGCCAACTTTGACTACTTCGAAACCATTTTTGCCCACTTGCAACCCGTTTCAAGCCATATTTTTCCTTTTCCAACCCAAGTTTGCACATCTCTAACTCACGTGGGGCCAATTTTGGCCGTAACTAACCCATTTTGCACATCTCTATCCATTCTGAAGCCATTTTTGGCCATTTCTAACCTTCTTTAAGACATTTTTAACCCACTTCAAGCCATGTTTGGTCATTTCTCAGCCAGTTTTGCACTTCTCTAACCATTTTTTTCAGCTGGTTTAGTCCATTTCTAACCCATGTTTGCTCATGTCTAACACTTTTATGCCAACTTTGACTACTTCGAAACCATTTTTGACCACTTGCAACCCGTTTCAAGCCATATTTTTCCTTTTCCAACCCAGGTTTGCACACCTCTAACTCATGTGGGGCCAATTTTGGCCGTAACTAACCCGTTTTTGCACCTCTCTATCCATTCTGAAGCCATTTTTGGCCATTTCTAACCTTCTTTAAGCCATTTTTTACCCACTTCAGGCCATGTTTGGTCATTTCTCAGCCAGTTTTGCACTCCTCTAACCATTTTTTTCAGCTGGTTTAGTCCATTTCTAACCCTTTTTTGCTCATGTCTAACACTTTTATGCCAACTTTGACTACTTCGAAACCGTTTTTGCCCACTTGCAACCCGTTTCAAGCCATATTTTTCCTTTTCCAACCCAGGTTTGCACACCTCTAACTCATGTGGGGCCAATTTTGGCCGTAACTAACCCATTTTGCACCTCTCTATCCATTCTGAAGCCATTTTTGGCCATTTCTAACCTTCTTTAAGACATTTTTAACCCACTTCAAGCCATGTTTGGTCATTTCTCAGCCAGTTTTGCACTTCTCTAACCATTTTTTTTCAGCTGGTTTTAGTACATTTCTAACCCTTGTTTGCTCATGTCTAACACTTTTATGCCAACTTTGACTACTTCGAAACCATTTTTGCCCACTTGCAACCCTTTTCAAGCCATATTTTTCCTTTTCCAACCCAGGTTTGCACACCTCTAACTCATGTGGGGCCAATTTTGGCCGTAACTAACCCGTTTTTGCACCTCTCTATCCATTCTGAAGCCATTTTTGGCCATTTCTAACCTTCTTTAAGCCATTTTTTACCCACTTCAGGCCATGTTTGGTCATTTCTCAGCCAGTTTTGCACTTCTCTAACCATTTTTTTCAGCTGGTTTAGTCCATTTCTAACCCATGTTTGCTCATGTCTAACACTTTTATGCCAACTTTGACTACTTCGAAACCGTTTTTGCCCACTTGCAACCCGTTTCAAGCCATATTTTTCCTTTTCCAACCCAGGTTTGCACACCTCTAACACTTCTGGGGCCAATTTTGGCCGTAACTAACCCATTTTGCACCTCTCTATCCCGTTTGAAGACATTTTTGGCCATTTCTAACCTTCTTTAAGCCATTTTTAACCCACTTCAGGCCATGTTTGGTCATTTCTCAGCCAGTTTTGCACTTCTCTAACCATTTTTTTCAGCTGGTTTAGTCCATTTCTAACCCTTTTTTGCTCATGTCTAACACTTTTATGCCAACTTTGACTACTTCGAAACCATTTTTGCCCACTTGCAACCCGTTTCAAGCCATATTTTTCCTTTTCCAACCCAAGTTTGCACACCTCTAACTCATGTGGGGCCAATTTTGGCCGTAACTAACCCATTTTGCACCTCTCTATCCATTCTGAAGCCATTTTTGGCCATTTCTAACCTTCTTTAAGACATTTTTAACCCACTTCAAGCCATGTTTGGTCATTTCTCAGCCAGTTTTGCACTTCTCTAACCATTTTTTTCAGCTGGTTTAGTCCATTTCTAACCCATGTTTGCTCATGTCTAACACTTTTATGCCAACTTTGACTACTTCGAAACCATTTTTGACCACTTGCAACCCGTTTCAAGCCATATTTTTCCTTTTCCAACCCAGGTTTGCACACCTCTAACTCATGTGGGGCCAATTTTGGCCGTAACTAACCCGTTTTTGCACCTCTCTATCCATTCTGAAGCCATTTTTGGCCATTTCTAACCTTCTTTAAGCCATTTTTTACCCACTTCAGGCCATGTTTGGTCATTTCTCAGCCAGTTTTGCACTCCTCTAACCATTTTTTTCAGCTGGTTTAGTCCATTTCTAACCCTTTTTTGCTCATGTCTAACACTTTTATGCCAACTTTGACTACTTCGAAACCGTTTTTGCCCACTTGCAACCCGTTTCAAGCCATATTTTTCCTTTTCCAACCCAGGTTTGCACACCTCTAACACTTCTGGGGCCAATTTTGGCCGTAACTAACCCATTTTGCACATCTCTATCCCGTTTGAAGACATTTTTGGCCATTTCTAACCTTCTTTAAGCCATTTTTAACCCACTTCAGGCCATGTTTGGTCATTTCTCAGCCAGTTTTGCACTTCTCTAACCATTTTTTTCAGCTGGTTTAGTCCATTTCTAACCCTTTTTTGCTCATGTCTAACACTTTTATGCCAACTTTGACTACTTCGAAACCATTTTTGCCCACTTGCAACCCATTTCAAGCAATATTTTTCCTTTTCCAACCCAAGGTTTGCACACCTCTAACTCATGTGGGGCCAATTTTGGCCATAACTAACCCATTTTGCACCTCTCTATCCATTCTGAAGCCATTTTTGGCCATTTCTAACCCTCTTTAAGACATTTTTAACCCACTTCAGGCCATGTTTGGTCATTTCTCAGCCAGTTTTGCACTTCTCTAACCATTTTTTTCAGCTGGTTTAGTACATTTCTAACCCTTGTTTGCTCATGTCTAACACTTTTATGCCAACTTTGACTACTTCGAAACCATTTTTGCCCACTTGCAACCCCTTTCAAGCCATATTTTTCCTTTTCCAACCCAAGTTTGCACACCTCTAACTCATGTGGGGCCAATTTTGGCCGTAACTAACCCGTTTTTGCACCTCTCTATCCATTCTGAAGCCATTTTTGGCCATTTCTAACCTTCTTTAAGCCATTTTTTACCCACTTCAGGCCATGTTTGGTCATTTCTCAGCCAGTTTTGCACTTCTCTAACCATTTTTTTCAGCTGGTTTAGTCCATTTCTAACCCATGTTTGCTCATGTCTAACACTTTTATGCCAACTTTGACTACTTCGAAACCATTTTTGCCCACTTGCAACCCGTTTCAAGCCATATTTTTCCTTTTCCAACCCAGGTTTGCACACCTCTAACTCATGTGGGGCCAATTTTGGCCGTAACTAACCCGTTTTTGCACCTCTCTATCCATTCTGAAGCCATTTTTGGCCATTTCTAACCTTCTTTAAGCCATTTTTTACCCACTTCAGGCCATGTTTGGTCATTTCTCAGCCAGTTTTGCACTTCTCTAACCATTTTTTTCAGCTGGTTTAGTCCATTTCTAACCCTTGTTTGCTCATGTCTAACACTTTTATGCCAACTTTGACTACTTCGAAACCATTTTTGACCACTTGCAACCCGTTTCAAGCCATATTTTTCCTTTTCCAACCCAGGTTTGCACACCTCTAACTCATGTGGGGCCAATTTTGGCCGTAACTAACCCGTTTTTGCACCTCTCTATCCATTCTGAAGCCATTTTTTGCCATTTCTAACCTTCTTTAAGCCATTTTTTACCCACTTCAGGCCATGTTTGGTCATTTCTCAGCCAGTTTTGCACTCCTCTAACCATTTTTTTCAGCTGGTTTAGTCCATTTCTAACCCTTTTTTGCTCATGTCTAACACTTTTATGCCAACTTTGACTACTTCGAAACCGTTTTTGCCCACTTGCAACCCGTTTCAAGCCATATTTTTCCTTTTCCAACCCAGGTTTGCACACCTCTAACTCATGTGGGTCCAATTTTGGCCGTAACTAACCCGTTTTTGCACCTCTCTATCCATTCTGAAGCCATTTTTGGCCATTTCTAACCTTCTTTAAGCCATTTTTTACCCACTTCAGGCCATGTTTGGTCATTTCTCAGCCATTTTTGCACTTCTCTAACCATTTTTTTCAGCTGGTTTAGTCCATTTCTAACCCTTGTTTGCTCATGTCTAACACTTTTATGCCAACTTTGACTACTTCGAAACCATTTTTGCCCACTTGCAACCCGTTTCAAGCCATATTTTTCCTTTTCCAACCCAGGTTTGCACACCTCTAACACTTCTGGGGCCAATTTTGGCCGTAACTAACCCGTTTTTGCACCTCTCTATCCATTCTGAAGCCATTTTTGGCCATTTCTAACCTTCTTTAAGCCATTTTTTACCCACTTCAGGCCATGTTTGGTCATTTCTCAGCCAGTTTTGCACTCCTCTAACCATTTTTTTCAGCTGGTTTAGTCCATTTCTAACCCTTTTTTGCTCATGTCTAACACTTTTATGCCAACTTTGACTACTTCGAAACCGTTTTTGCCCACTTGCAACCCGTTTCAAGCCATATTTTTCCTTTTCCAACCCAGGTTTGCACACCTCTAACACTTCTGGGGCCAATTTTGGCCGTAACTAACCCATTTTGCACATCTCTATCCCGTTTGAAGACATTTTTGGCCATTTCTAACCTTTTTTAAGCCATTTTTAACCCACTTCAGGCCATGTTTGGTCATTTCTCATCCAGTTTTGCACTTCTCTAACCATTTTTTTCAGCTGGTTTAGTCCATTTCTAACCCTTTTTTGCTCATGTCTAACACTTTTATGCCAACTTTGACTACTTCGAAACCGTTTTTGCCCACTTGCAACCCATTTCAAGCCATATTTTTCCTTTTCCAACCCAAGTTTGCACACCTCTAACTCATGTGGGGCCAATTTTGGCCGTAACTAACCCATTTTGCACCTCTCTATCCATTCTGAAGCCATTTTTGGCCATTTCTAACCCTCTTTAAGACATTTTTAACCCACTTCAAGCCATGTTTGGTCATTTCTCAGCCAGTTTTGCACTTCTCTAACCATTTTTTTCAGCTGGTTTTGTACATTTCTAACCCTTGTTTGCTCATGTCTAACACTTTTATGCCAACTTTGACTACTTCGAAACCATTTTTGCCCACTTGCAACCTGTTTCAAGCCATATTTTTCCTTTTCCAACCCAGGTTTGCACACCTCTAACTCATGTGGGTCCAATTTTGGCCGTAACTAACCCGTTTTTGCACCTCTCTATCCATTCTGAAGCCATTTTTGGCCATTTCTAACCTTCTTTAAGCCATTTTTTACCCACTTCAGGCCATGTTTGGTCATTTCTCAGCCATTTTTGCACTTCTCTAACCATTTTTTTCAGCTGGTTTAGTCCATTTCTAACCCTTGTTTGCTCATGTCTAACACTTTTATGCCAACTTTGACTACTTCGAAACCGTTTTTGCCCACTTGCAACCCGTTTCAAGCCATATTTTTCCTTTTCCAACCCAGGTTTGCACACCTCTAACACTTCTGGGGCCAATTTTGGCCGTAACTAACCCATTTTGCACCTCTCTATCCATTCTGAAGCCATTTTTGGCCATTTCTAACCTTCTTTAAGCCATTTTTTACCCACTTCAGGCCATGTTTGGTCATTTCTCAGCCAGTTTTGCACTCCTCTAACCATTTTTTTCAGCTGGTTTAGTCCATTTCTAACCCTTTTTTGCTCATGTCTAACACTTTTATGCCAACTTTGACTACTTCGAAACCGTTTTTGCCCACTTGCAACCCGTTTCAAGCCATATTTTTCCTTTTCCAACCCAGGTTTGCACACCTCTAACACTTCTGGGGCCAATTTTGGCCGTAACTAACCCATTTTGCACATCTCTATCCCGTTTGAAGACATTTTTGGCCATTTCTAACCTTTTTTAAGCCATTTTTAACCCACTTCAGGCCATGTTTGGTCATTTCTCAGCCAGTTTTGCACTTCTCTAACCATTTTTTTCAGCTGGTTTAGTCCATTTCTAACCCTTGTTTGCTCATGTCTAACACTTTTATGCCAACTTTGACTACTTCGAAACCGTTTTTGCCCACTTGCAACCCACTTCAAGCCATATTTTTCCTTTTCCAACCCAAGTTTGCACACCTCTAACTCATGTGGGGCCAATTTTGGCCGTAACTAACCCATTTTGCACCTCTCTATCCATTCTGAAGCCATTTTTGGCCATTTCTAACCCTCTTTAAGACATTTTTAACCCACTTCAAGCCATGTTTGGTCATTTCTCAGCCAGTTTTGCACTTCTCTAACCATTTTTTTTCAGCTGGTTTTGTACATTTCTAACCCTTGTTTGCTCATGTCTAACACTTTTATGCCAACTTTGACTACTTCGAAACCATTTTTGCCCACTTGCAACCCCTTTCAAGCCATATTTTTCCTTTTCCAACCCAGGTTTGCACACCTCTAACTCATGTGGGTCCAATTTTGGCCGTAACTAACCCGTTTTTGCACCTCTCTATCCATTCTGAAGCCATTTTTGGCCATTTCTAACCTTCTTTAAGCCATTTTTTACCCACTTCAGGCCATGTTTGGTCATTTCTCAGCCATTTTTGCACTTCTCTAACCATTTTTTTCAGCTGGTTTAGTCCATTTCTAACCCTTGTTTGCTCATGTCTAACACTTTTATGCCAACTTTGACTACTTCGAAACCGTTTTTGCCCACTTGCAACCCGTTTCAAGCCATATTTTTCCTTTTCCAACCCAGGTTTGCACACCTCTAACACTTCTGGGGCCAATTTTGGCCGTAACTAACCCGTTTTTGCACCTCTCTATCCATTCTGAAGCCATTTTTGGCCATTTCTAACCTTCTTTAAGCCATTTTTTACCCACTTCAGGCCATGTTTGGTCATTTCTCAGCCAGTTTTGCACTCCTCTAACCATTTTTTTCAGCTGGTTTAGTCCATTTCTAACCCTTGTTTGCTCATGTCTAACACTTTTATGCCAACTTTGACTACTTCGAAACCATTTTTGCCCACTTGCAACCCGTTTCAAGCCATATTTTTCCTTTTCCAACCCAGGTTTGCACACCTCTAACTCATGTGGGTCCAATTTTGGCCGTAACTAACCCGTTTTTGCACCTCTCTATCCATTCTGAAGCCATTTTTGGCCATTTCTAACCTTCTTTAAGCCATTTTTTACCCACTTCAGGCCATGTTTGGTCATTTCTCAGCCAGTTTTTGCACTTCTCTAACCATTTTTTTCAGCTGGTTTAGTCCATTTCTAACCCTTGTTTGCTCATGTCTAACACTTTTATGCCAACTTTGACTACTTCGAAACCGTTTTTGCCCACTTGCAACCCGTTTCAAGCCATATTTTTCCTTTTCCAACCCAGGTTTGCACACCTCTAACACTTCTGGGGCCAATTTTGGCCGTAACTAACCCATTTTGCACCTCTCTATCCATTCTGAAGCCATTTTTGGCCATTTCTAACCTTCTTTAAGCCATTTTTAACCCACTTCAGGCCATGTTTGGTCATTTCTCAGCCAGTTTTGCACTTCTCTAACCATTTTTTTCAGCTGGTTTAGTCCATTTCTAACCCTTGTTTGCTCATGTCTAACACTTTTATGCCAACTTTGACTACTTCGAAACCATTTTTGCCCACTTGCAACCCTGTTTCAAGCCATATTTTTCCTTTTCCAACCCAGGTTTGCACACCTCTAACTCATCTGGGTCCAATTTTGGCCGTAACTAACCCGTTTTTGCACCTCTCTATCCATTCTGAAGCCATTTTTGGCCATTTCTAACCTTCTTTAAGCCATTTTTTACCCACTTCAGGCCATGTTTGGTCATTTCTCAGCCATTTTTGCACTTCTCTAACCATTTTTTTCAGCTGGTTTAGTCCATTTCTAACCCTTGTTTGCTCATGTCTAACACTTTTATGCCAACTTTGACTACTTCGAAACCAGTTTTGCCCACTTGCAACCCGTTTCAAGCCATATTTTTCCTTTTCCAACCCAGGTTTGCACACCTCTAACACTTCTGGGGCCAATTTTGGCCGTAACTAACCCATTTTTGCACCTCTCTATCCATTCTGAAGCCATTTTTGGCCATTTCTAACCTTCTTTAAGCCATTTTTTACCCACTTCAGGCCATGTTTGGTCATTTCTCAGCCAGTTTTGCACTTCTCTAACCATTTTTTTTCAGCTGGTTTAGTCCATTTCTAACCCTTTTTTGCTCATGTCTAACACTTTTATGCCAACTTTGACTACTTCGAAACCATTTTTTGCCCACTTGCAACCCGTTTCAAGCCATATTTTTCCTTTTCCAACCCAGGTTTGCACACCTCTAACACTTCTGGGGCCAATTTTGGCCGTAACTAACCCATTTTGCACATCTCTATCCCGTTTGAAGACATTTTTGGCCATTTCTAACCTTCTTTAAGCCATTTTTAACCCACTTCAGGCCATGTTTGGTCATTTCTCAGCCAGTTTTGCACTTCTCTAACCATTTTTTTCAGCTGGTTTAGTCCATTTCTAACCCTTGTTTGCTCATGTCTAACACTTTTATGCCAACTTTGACTACTTCGAAACCATTTTTTGCCCACTTGCAACCCACTTCAAGCCATATTTTTCCTTTTCCAACCCAAGTTTGCACACCTCTAACTCATGTGGGGCCAATTTTGGCCGTAACTAACCCATTTTGCACCTCTCTATCCATTCTGAAGCCATTTTTGGCCATTTCTAACCTCTTTAAGACATTTTTAACCCACTTCAAGCCATGTTTGGTCATTTCTCAGCCAGTTTTGCACTTCTCTAACCATTTTTTTCAGCTGGTTTTGTACATTTCTAACCCTTGTTTGCTCATGTCTAACACTTTTATGCCAACTTTGACTACTTCGAAACCATTTTTGCCCACTTGCAACCCCCTTTCAAGCCATATTTTTCCTTTTCCAACCCAGGTTTGCACACCTCTAACTCATGTGGGTCCAATTTTGGCCGTAACTAACCCGTTTTTGCACCTCTCTATCCATTCTGAAGCCATTTTTGGCCATTTCTAACCTTCTTTAAGCCATTTTTAACCCACTTCAGGCCATGTTTGGTCATTTCTCAGCCATTTTTGCACTTCTCTAACCATTTTTTTCAGCTGGTTTAGTCCATTTCTAACCCTTGTTTGCTCATGTCTAACACTTTTATGCCAACTTTGACTACTTCGAAACCGTTTTTGCCCACTTGCAACCCGTTTCAAGCCATATTTTTCCTTTTCCAACCCAGGTTTGCACACCTCTAACACTTCTGGGGCCAATTTTGGCCGTAACTAACCCATTTTGCACCTCTCTATCCATTCTGAAGCCATTTTTGGCCATTTCTAACCTTCTTTAAGCCATTTTTTACCCACTTCAGGCCATGTTTGGTCATTTCTCAGCCAGTTTTGCACTTCTCTAACCATTTTTTTCAGCTGGTTTAGTCCATTTCTAACCCTTTTTTGCTCATGTCTAACACTTTTATGCCAACTTTGACTACTTCGAAACCATTTTTGCCCACTTGCAACCCGTTTCAAGCCATATTTTTCCTTTTCCAACCCAGGTTTGCACACCTCTAACACTTCTGGGGCCAATTTTGGCCGTAACTAACCCGTTTTTGCACATCTCTATCCCGTTTGAAGACATTTTTGGCCATTTCTAACCTTTTTTAAGCCATTTTTAACCCACTTCAGGCCATGTTTGGTCATTTCTCAGCCAGTTTTGCACTTCTCTAACCATTTTTTTCAGCTGGTTTAGTCCATTTCTAACCCTTGTTTGCTCATGTCTAACACTTTTATGCCAACTTTGACTACTTCGAAACCGTTTTTGCCCACTTGCAACCCGTTTCAAGCCATATTTTTCCTTTTCCAACCCAAGTTTGCACACCTCTAACTCATGTGGGGCCAATTTTGGCCGTAACTAACCCATTTTGCACCTCTCTATCCATTCTGAAGCCATTTTTGGCCATTTCTAACCCTCTTTAAGACATTTTTAACCCACTTCAAGCCATGTTTGGTCATTTCTCAGCCAGTTTTGCACTTCTCTAACCATTTTTTTCAGCTGGTTTAGTCCATTTCTAACCCTTGTTTGCTCATGTCTAACACTTTTATGCCAACTTTGACTACTTCGAAACCATTTTTGCCCACTTGCAACCTGTTTCAAGCCATATTTTTCCTTTTCCAACCCAGGTTTGCACACCTCTAACTCATGTGGGTCCAATTTTGGCCGTAACTAACCCGTTTTTGCACCTCTCTATCCATTCTGAAGCCATTTTTGGCCATTTCTAACCTTCTTTAAGCCATTTTTTACCCACTTCAGGCCATGTTTGGTCATTTCTCAGCCAGTTTTGCACTTCTCTAACCATTTTTTTCAGCTGGTTTAGTCCATTTCTAACCCTTGTTTGCTCATGTCTAACACTTTTATGCCAACTTTGACTACTTCGAAACCAGTTTTTGCCCACTTGCAACCCGTTTCAAGCCATATTTTTCCTTTTCCAACCCAGGTTTGCACACCTCTAACACTTCTGGGGCCAATTTTGGCCGTAACTAACCCGTTTTTGCACCTCTCTATCCATTCTGAAGCCATTTTTTGCCATTTCTAACCTTCTTTAAGCCATTTTTTACCCACTTCAAGCCATGTTTGGTCATTTCTCAGCCAGTTTTGCACTTCTCTAACCATTTTTTTCAGCTGGTTTAGTCCATTTCTAACCCTTGTTTGCTCATGTCTAACACTTTTATGCCAACTTTGACTACTTCGAAACCATTTTTGCCCACTTGCAACCCGTTTCAAGCCATATTTTTCCTTTTCCAACCCAGGTTTGCACACCTCTAACCCATCTGGGGCCAATTTTGGCCGTAACTAACCCGTTTTTGCACATCTCTATCCCGTTTGAAGCCATTTTTGGCCATTTCTAACCCTCTTTAAGACATTTTTAACCCACTTCAAGCCATGTTTGGTCATTTCTCAGCCAGTTTTGCACTTCTCTAACCATTTTTTTCAGCTGGTTTAGTCCATTTCTAACCCTTGTTTGCTCATGTCTAACACTTTTATGCCAACTTTGACTACTTCGAAACCATTTTTGCCCACTTGCAACCCGTTTCAAGCCATATTTTTCCTTTTCCAACCCAGGTTTGCACACCTCTAACTCATGTGGGGCCAATTTTGGCCGTAACTAACCCGTTTTTGCACCTCTCTATCCATTCTGAAGCCATTTTTGGCCATTTCTAACCTTCTTTAAGCCATTTTTTACCCACTTCAGGCCATGTTTGGTCATTTCTCAGCCAGTTTTGCACTCCTCTAACCATTTTTTTCAGCTGGTTTAGTCCATTTCTAACCCTTGTTTGCTCATGTCTAACACTTTTATGCCAACTTTGACTACTTCGAAACCATTTTTGCCCACTTGCAACCCGTTTCAAGCCATATTTTTCCTTTTCCAACCCAGGTTTGCACACCTCTAACACTTCTGGGGCCAATTTTGGCCGTAACTAACCCATTTTGCACATCTCTATCCCGTTTGAAGCCATTTTTGGCCATTTCTAACCTTCTTTAAGCCATTTTTAACCCACTTCAGGCCATGTTTGGTCATTTCTCAGCCAGTTTTGCACTTCTCTAACCATTTTTTTCAGCTGGTTTAGTCCATTTCTAACCCATGTTTGCTCATGTCTAACACTTTTATGCCAACTTTGACTACTTCGAAACCATTTTTGCCCACTTGCAACCCCTTTCAAGCCATATTTTTCCTTTTCCAACCCAAGTTTGCACACCTCTAACTCATGTGGGGCCAATTTTGGCCGTAACTAACCCGTTTTTGCACCTCTCTATCCATTCTGAAGCCATTTTTGGCCATTTCTAACCCTCTTTAAGACATTTTTAACCCACTTCAAGCCATGTTTGGTCATTTCTCAGCCAGTTTTGCACTTCTCTAACCATTTTTTTCAGCTGGTTTAGTCCATTTCTAACCCTTGTTTGCTCATGTCTAACACTTTTATGCCAACTTTGACTACTTCGAAACCATTTTTGCCCACTTGCAACCCGTTTCAAGCCATATTTTTCCTTTTCCAACCCAGGTTTGCACACCTCTAACTCATGTGGGGCCAATTTTGGCCGTAACTAACCCGTTTTTGCACCTCTCTATCCATTCTGAAGCCATTTTTGGCCATTTCTAACCTTCTTTAAGCCATTTTTTAACCCACTTCAGGCCATGTTTGGTCATTTCTCAGCCAGTTTTGCACTTCTCTAACCATTTTTTTCAGCTGGTTTAGTCCATTTCTAACCCATGTTTGCTCATGTCTAACACTTTTATGCCAACTTTGACTACTTCGAAACCATTTTTGCCCACTTGCAACCCGTTTCAAGCCATATTTTTCCTTTTCCAACCCAGGTTTGCACACCTCTAACACTTCTGGGGCCAATTTTGGCCGTAACTAACCCGTTTTTGCACCTCTCTATCCATTCTGAAGCCATTTTTGGCCATTTCTAACCTTCTTTAAGCCATTTTTTAACCCACTTCAGGCCATGTTTGGTCATTTCTCAGCCAGTTTTGCACTTCTCTAACCATTTTTTTCAGCTGGTTTAGTCCATTTCTAACCCATGTTTGCTCATGTCTAACACTTTTATGCCAACTTTGACTACTTCGAAACCATTTTTGCCCACTTGCAACCCGTTTCAAGCCATATTTTTCCTTTTCCAACCCAGGTTTGCACACCTCTAACACTTCTGGGGCCAATTTTGGCCGTAACTAACCCGTTTTTGCACATCTCTATCCAGTTTGAAGCCATTTTTGGCCATTTCTAACCTTCTTTAAGCCATTTTTAACCCACTTCAGGCCATGTTTGGTCATTTCTCAGCCAGTTTTGCACTTCTCTAACCATTTTTTTCAGCTGGTTTAGTCCATTTCTAACCCTTGTTTGCTCATGTCTAACACTTTTATGCCAACTTTGACTACTTCGAAACCATTTTTGCCCACTTGCAACCCGTTTCAAGCCATATTTTTCCTTTTCCAACCCAAGTTTGCACACCTCTAACTCATGTGGGGCCAATTTTGGCCGTAACTAACCCGTTTTTGCACCTCTCTATCCATTCTGAAGCCATTTTTGGCCATTTCTAACCTTCTTTAAGCCATTTTTAACCCACTTCAAGCCATGTTTGGTCATTTCTCAGCCAGTTTTGCACTTCTCTAACCATTTTTTTCAGCTGGTTTAGTCCATTTCTAACCCTTGTTTGCTCATGTCTAACACTTTTATGCCAACTTTGACTACTTCGAAACCATTTTTGCCCACTTGCAACCCGTTTCAAGCCATATTTTTCCTTTTCCAACCCAGGTTTGCACACCTCTAACACTTCTGGGGCCAATTTTGGCCGTAACTAACCCGTTTTTGCACCTCTCTATCCATTCTGAAGCCATTTTTGGCCATTTCTAACCTTCTTTAAGCCATTTTTAACCCACTTCAAGCCATGTTTGGTCATTTCTCAGCCAGTTTTGCACTTCTCTAACCATTTTTTTCAGCTGGTTTAGTCCATTTCTAACCCTTGTTTGCTCATGTCTAACACTTTTATGCCAACTTTGACTACTTCGAAACCATTTTTGCCCACTTGCAACCCGTTTCAAGCCATATTTTTCCTTTTCCAACCCAGGTTTGCACACCTCTAACTCATGTGGGGCCAATTTTGGCCGTAACTAACCCGTTTTTGCACCTCTCTATCCATTCTGAAGCCATTTTTGGCCATTTCTAACCTTCTTTAAGCCATTTTTTAACCCACTTCAGGCCATGTTTGGTCATTTCTCAGCCAGTTTTGCACTCCTCTAACCATTTTTTTCAGCTGGTTTAGTCCATTTCTAACCCTTGTTTGCTCATGTCTAACACTTTTATGCCAACTTTGACTACTTCGAAACCATTTTTGCCCACTTGCAACCCGTTTCAAGCCATATTTTTCCTTTTCCAACCCAGGTTTGCACACCTCTAACACTTCTGGGGCCAATTTTGGCCGTAACTAACCCATTTTGCACATCTCTATCCCGTTTGAAGCCATTTTTGGCCATTTCTAACCTTCTTTAAGACATTTTTAACCCACTTCAAGCCATGTTTGGTCATTTCTCAGCCAGTTTTGCACTTCTCTAACCATTTTTTTCAGCTGGTTTAGTCCATTTCTAACCCTTGTTTGCTCATGTCTAACACTTTTATGCCAACTTTGACTACTTCGAAACCATTTTTGCCCACTTGCAACCCGTTTCAAGCCATATTTTTCCTTTTCCAACCCAGGTTTGCACACCTCTAACTCATGTGGGGCCAATTTTGGCCGTAACTAACCCGTTTTTGCACCTCTCTATCCATTCTGAAGCCATTTTTGGCCATTTCTAACCTTCTTTAAGCCATTTTTAACCCACTTCAGGCCATGTTTGGTCATTTCTCAGCCAGTTTTGCACTTCTCTAACCATTTTTTTCAGCTGGTTTAGTCCATTTCTAACCCTTGTTTGCTCATGTCTAACACTTTTATGCCAACTTTGACTACTTCGAAACCATTTTTGCCCACTTGCAACCCGTTTCAAGCCATATTTTTCCTTTTCCAACCCAGGTTTGCACACCTCTAACACTTCTGGGGCCAATTTTGGCCGTAACTAACCCATTTTGCACATCTCTATCCCGTTTGAAGCCATTTTTGGCCATTTCTAACCTTCTTTAAGACATTTTTAACCCACTTCAAGCCATGTTTGGTCATTTCTCAGCCAGTTTTGCACTTCTCTAACCATTTTTTTCAGCTGGTTTTGTACATTTCTAACCCTTGTTTGCTCATGTCTAACACTTTTATGCCAACTTTGACTACTTCGAAACCATTTTTGCCCACTTGCAACCCGTTTCAAGCCATATTTTTCCTTTTCCAACCCAGGTTTGCACACCTCTAACTCATGTGGGGCCAATTTTGGCCGTAACTAACCCGTTTTTGCACCTCTCTATCCATTCTGAAGCCATTTTTGGCCATTTCTAACCTTCTTTAAGCCATTTTTTACCCACTTCAGGCCATGTTTGGTCATTTCTCAGCCATTTTTGCACTTCTCTAACCATTTTTTTCAGCTGGTTTAGTCCATTTCTAACCCTTGTTTGCTCATGTCTAACACTTTTATGCCAACTTTGACTACTTCGAAACCGTTTTTGCCCACTTGCAACCCGTTTCAAGCCATATTTTTCCTTTTCCAACCCAGGTTTGCACACCTCTAACACTTCTGGGGCCAATTTTGGCCGTAACTAAAC
>NW_022994550.1:0-37151 GCF_012275295.1 Melopsittacus undulatus
GATAAATTCACTGCAACAACTGGAGTGGAGCCCTTTCTGCTTCCAGAGGCAGGTTTTGGAAAAGGATGATGTGCAATATGGTGTGAGATAATAGAGATGTGGGCAATATGGTAGGAATTTCACAGCTTCAACAATGTTGTCTCAAAATGAGGAGATCTGACTTAACTGTGCTTGATTCTAGAGGAAGAAGATGTTTGGTGGCTGTCCTTTCCCAATTTTATTGTCCTCATCTGTCCATTAGTGTATGGATGGAGTAGAAGAGAAGAGGTAGCTATAAGAAAAGTCAAGAGAAAGCATTTTGGGGTAAGAAGGAAAGGAAGAATTGAAAGTGATATTGTAGGTCATGGGCTGGAGGTTGGGAATTGGAGATGTTGAAGATGCTCCAGTGCATCCCTATTGACAGCAGCTTAGGGAGAGCAAGTACCACATCCCCATACAGGGCAGAAAGGCTGCACTTTCAAATTACCTGCAGTCTCCTTCAGTTAGTATTTAACCTTCTGCAAGGAGATGGTGCACTGCTGAGCACTGCCCTAGGGCTGGCCTGGGAACTGGGTCCGGGTTAGGATTCGCACACATCAGTAACTCACTCCCACGGCCCTGGGCAGCATTGTTCTCTAAAAGCAGACATGTTTCCTTCCAAGTAGCAGACATGGAAAGAAAAACACACAAAACCAAATCATCTCGTCCTTCCTTCCCCGGATGGCGAGCAGCCCGCTCCCACTTGTCACTGAGGATTGAGGTGGATGTGATCCCAGTCTGACAGAGAGATGGGGGAATGAAGAAGTCTCTTTTCCCTGGAAAATCTGCTCCTGAGGATGGCTGACCCTACCAAACTCTCTCCTCACCCTCTCCTGTGTGCATCTCCCTGCTACCAGCCCGTTTTAGCACGTTTCAAAGGCAGGCATGGGATCCTAGGGGGTTTTCCATGTGACAAAACTATATCTGCTCTGTCAGGAAGGAACTGAAACAGCTCATAGCTCTTCCAAGTTTCCCTAATATTCACCCAGTTCAGTTCCCTGCCTCTCTGTAAGGTCTGGAGCTTTCTTGATATCTTTTGGGGTTTAGGGGTTGCAAAGCTGTGGCAGGAATAAAATCACTGCAGAAAGAAGCAGAAACAGCCCTGGGCTATCACATCTCTCCTCTTGGGCTGCATCCAGTTCTTACACTCTGGAGATATTGAGGCACTGGGTAAAACTCTGAACAGAAAAGGTCCTGGGCATTTTGAAGGGGATAAACTCCTCCTTTACAATAGGATCTTCACTACTTGTTGCCCTGGCTCTGTTATCTGTCCTCAATCGGCTATTTTTTTAAGCTTTCCCTCCTCTCAAAATAATCAGTAAATCATAACAGACTAAAAACACGGCTGGGCATCTGTCCTGCCACTGGGGTTTTTGGCTGCTTTTAGATCATTAAATGGGCCTGGCTCTACACAACCTGACAAATATGAGGTGAACTTTACCCCAGGGTCTGCCACCTTCACACAACAAGGGCACATATTCCACAGCTGGGGAGCTGTTATTCGACTCGGACTGTACCACAGGTCAGAATTTATGACTTTGTTATTATTATGTTTGTGAGTTTTACAGCTACATGGGTCCCCGCGGGAACCCGCAGCACTTTCGCTTGGCCGTGTCAGTCAGACATCCATAATGCACCAAAGAGGAAGCATTGAAAATGCTGGGAATATCCTGTCTAACACTGTCTCTCATCTCTCTGACCCTCAGGTAAGGGCCAGACTTTGTTTGCACCCAGTGTCGGAGGAAGCTGATAAAGGGCATAAGAGGAACATGGAGGGGGAGTGAATGGCAATGAACACTCTGCAGTGTTAATGCCAGACACCTCTGCTGCCCTGTTTGTTCCCTCTAATGACACATGTCCCAAATTTCCTGATCATAACAGTCGTTATGTTGCGCTTGGTGTTTATTGCCCTCTGATGTTGAGCCCAGGAGCTTCACAATGGGAGTTAACCTGATGTTAATGAGTTTAACTAACTCCAGTTCATCTGCTGACTCTTCAGAGTGCTGATGGCTTGTGGGGGGCACAGAGAGGTATTTTTATTCACATACACTGTGTAAAACACACTGCACTGCCTAGGTTTCACTGTGAGACACCGATGGCAATGAAGACAAGTCAATAGTTTTGATTTTTGTCTCCTGGATGCCAGTGGCTTTTTAGGAATGGTAATCACTGGTGGGGCAAAGTATCTGGAGTGGGAGCCTTTCCCTTGTATGTGTGATGGATGGATGCCAGTGAGCATCTGTTAGGCCTCCTTGGGGGAAATGGAGACTGAGCAAACTCCTCTGTTGCAATGTAGATTGTAAGGCTACTGACATGGTGGCATCTTTAGCTGGTACCCAGGATGAAAAACCCACTGAGCAGGAGCAAGCTGTCCAGTGTTTGGCCCTCTATTCCCCCTGCAACAGTGTGGCCCTTCCCATCAAGCTGCCCTAACCCTCAGTGGATCCTCACTCTTTAGAAAATTCTAAAAATACCCAAGTAGCAAATGCCATTATCCCAGTGAATATCAGCATCTCCCACCATCCTTAGCCAAGAGCTGATAGCGGCTGTTTAACCATCTCCTTTGTTGGGGACATTTGGACCATCTGATGGAGAAGTTGTAGGGTAGTTCTTAAAGCTTTTTCTGAGCCACTGGCCTCTGAAGCCATAAAACACAAACATAAAGCTATCCTGAGCATTTCCCCCTCTTTTCCTCCTTCCTTGCTCCCTCTTTTATCCTCTCCCAGGCAGGAAAGCAACACCCAGACCTCCAGGAGCCACATCTCTAAAGATGCATCATATTAAAGGCAAAAATGGCACTGTATTTTAGAAGACCCAGGGTTTTGACATTCCTCACATTTGAACACAGAAAATATTCAAGCAATGTCATCCTTTCATTGCCTGTCTATCCTCGACAAACAAGGGTGTGCAGATATGTGTAACTACCATGCATATTCATATATCTCTGATCTGGGAACACACCAACACAAGCTAACCTTGCAATTATACATCAAACTTAGAAAACAGGTATAATAATAAATGTACAACTCCCTGTTATCCAACAATGTGCATAAGGAGAAACTTTCCAAACCCTTTTCATTTTTTTTCCTTCCTGTCTGAAGAAATGATTCCCTTCTCCACCTGTCCACAGAATATATCATCTTAATTCAGCATACCTCAGCGCCTGCTGGGCCTGGGGAACTGGATACCCACAAGCAAAAGCCAAAGCAGGGGTTCTTTGACCTAATAAGGCAGGCAACGCTACAAAGGCATCTAAAATTCCTCTGTGTTTTTTCTCTGGGGAGGCAGGTGCTTTCTATCCTTGAGGAGCACAAACATTTGACATGTCCATGAATTTGTGTTGTGCTTTTCCTTTGCTGCTGTGCATTTTTGCACTGTGGTACTTGCTGGCTTTCCCCCAGGGATGCTGAGGTCTTTGGCAGCAATTACCAAGCACCTAAGATGCTTGGGTTAAGGCAACCACCACCATTTGCCTCCTGTCTGCAACCCCTGACTTGGCACCTGTGCAGAGGCTGATCCTACCAGCCTTTTGCTTGATGACTGGCCAAGCTGCACGAACCAAAAATGATGTGGAGCCATAAGGAGCTGGGACTGATCCTCTTGTCCCATGTCACCACCTGCAAGTCCCCATCAGCAAGTGAGATCATGAGGAAGGAGAGGAGCACCCAAGGATGGAACAGTGTTGCTGCTAAACTGTCCAATGAGAAGGAGCTGGGCAGTCATGGTGGGAGAACAGAAGAGATGCAGCATCCCCAGAGCCTGCAGGGTCTCCCACATGTGCCAGCAATTCACACTCAGGCTTTTACGAGGTGAGAGGAGCTGCTGGAAGGCATTTTCCCCAGCTTGTTGGGGGGGCTTATGTAAAACCCCCTTGGTGAAGGCAGGCTCTGTAGCCCCAGGTGTGAGGAACAGTGGTCAGCAATGTTCCTGGAGTCTTCCCGATGTCAGCCTGGAGAATGAGCACAGGAAAAAGGTCCAGATGCTTTTGTAAGGAATGTAACATCTGCTTATTAAGGAGAAAAAAAAGAGCAGCCCTCTGCTCCATACATAAATGCTTCTCCGCACTTGGAGAATTTCTTTCTGTCAGGAGCTTCTGAATAAGGGAGCCAAGAATCTAAAAGAAAAAGAAGGAAGATAGAGATAAACTTCAACTTCGATGCTGCAGGCAGCGGTCGAGTGAATGTAATCTGCTTTTCTGGCACTCAGCAGAAAGAAACCAGAACGGAGCAGGAAGAAAAAGAGGATCTGATTTCACATGTTTCATCTTAATGAGCCAAATATCACACGTGCCTTTTGCAACAAGAAAATACTCCGTAGGCCCTCAAGTGTCCGCATATGGATTTGTGTGTACGTGTGATGTACTGAAGCACTTCAGGGTAGAGCCTCATTGTTCAAGCATAGCTCCCCGCTTGGGTACGTAAATTAATCCTTGTGGGCACTTGGATTTGCACTTCACACTCTCAGCGAAATGTTATATATTTGTGTGCTGCGTGAGAGGGGGGAAAAGGCAGCGGGTTGCCTGGCAGTTTTGGGGTGACCTGGTGTTATTTCTGTTCTGGCACCCCATAGACCCACTTGCATTTTTTCATTCCTCATTACATCCTGCGCAAATTCCTTCTGGTCTGAGAGTTTCCATTCTTGATCCCTGTCCAAAGGTGAGTGCTCGCTGCTGAAAGTTTGTTCTAAATTGATTTAACTATTTTTAAAAGTTACTCATTGCTGAATAAATATACCTTTCCCCCTGCAAATGTATTTTCCCTTATTTTCTCCTCCAAAGGGAGCAGAAGGGATATAGTAAAACATTTTAGAAAGAATAGTCTGGTTGATACCAAGGGAGTTAAATGAAAGGAGAAAACAAAGAAAGCAACAGGATATTTATGGCAACTCTAGAGAGCTCTCTATATGTAGCCATTAAAAATAGCCCTCAAATGAACAATATTGGCTTTCTACGCTATCCTGAAATACAGAGACAACCTTTAAAAGGCTCATATACACATCCAGGGCTTGTGTGGGTAACTGTGGATTGGCAGGTGAAAAAGAAATAATTCTGAGCACGTTCTTAACCCACGTAAAAAAGCAGTTTGACTTGTGCACACACTGGGTAACACACGCTTGTTTTGTTTTTATATGTAGCTTAATCATTCACTGCACATTTCCTTGGAGAAAGCTTGCAGATCTTCAGAGGAAAGAAAAACGTGGCAAGATTAGGTGGCTCCTGTGGCCTTTTCCTGCTTCAAATCTTAAGCTGCTATCCTTCTTTTTGAAAAAGTGAGTAAGTAAAATAGTCCCACAAGAAAAAAAAACACTTTAGTTTTATTTTGTAGTTTAAATTGCAAGAGAAAAAAGCATACTAGATTTATGTAGTTTGAAGTGTCTCTTAAAAACAACAAAAAATCACAATATTTTCCCAGTTTAGGCATAACTAATTTGCAATGAATAGATCTTGCTGCATTAGCAATTTTCATCTCCAGTAAATGTCTCCAAAAGGATTTTACACTGCCCAAATGTTAATTTTTCTGCCAGAAAAGTAAACTGCTGTTTCCCCTTTTTGTGCAAGTTTTTGTCACTGATACAACTTAAGGTCTTCCTCTGTTGGTCAGAAACATGCTGAAGGAAAGTATTGCCCGAGATATATCTTCCTTTAGACAGCTTTGTCCTTTTCTGCTCTTTTCTCCAGCAAACATATCAAATACTGCTTTAGAAAGCTGGTTTGAACAAGTAACCCAGTGTTCCAGCATTCATTCTATTTTTCCAGCTGAATTTAAATTTTTTTTAAAAAAACATAAATGGCTTCATTAACATCAATTGCGGATCTGTTAAGATGTAGGTGGTCCAATGCCTTAAATATGACTGTACATTTGTTCCACTCCACCACTCTGAAAAGCACTTCAGCGGGATACAACGTAAGGGATTACCATCCAACTTGTTTTCTTTCACCTTCTGTTTTCAAAAACAGCTGTGTCACAGATAGCCCTCCCCTCCCTTTGCTCCTCTGACCTCGTATTCTGCAATCCGCTTGGATTTCCTCCAGGGAGGGCAAATATTCCCTCCGCCGTCCCCCAGAATTGTGTGTTCTTTTAACCTTGGAACAATCTTTGGCCACTAAAAATAGACTCCCAGTGCCCAAACTTTGCTGTCTCTCATGCCACAACTGCATTTTGACATTCCATTCTCCTCAGTGGATCACATGCACGGTCCCCTGCCTCCTTGCCGAGGCTGACAAAAAGCACAGTATGTCACCAAAATCTTACACAGGAATTCCAGTGACCAGATGGGAGGGCTTTTTTTTTGACAAAATAAGCCAAAACGGCGTGTGGGAAGACTTTTCATATGAGAGCAACAGAGAAAAAAAAGTCACAGAATTACAGACTCGTGGCAACTAGAAATGGAAAATTGATTGGGTCAGTCAGGCTATTTCTTTGCCATTGAGGATAATCCCCTATGGCTGGTTTTAAACCTATGGCTGGTTTAAATGCCTTAAATGAGAGAGGTCTTACCAGTACCTGAGATGATTATTTGCAGCCCAAGTCTTTCCATCCCATCTTCATGAAAGGACTTGAGGTATTGAGACTTTCTCCGTAAGAAATTTTTTGTTTGGTTGATTTTGTACTATTTTTTTCTATGAACTTTTATAGAATAATATCTCTGCCTTGTGTTTTATCAAAAATGAGGTAATTAGGATATGTTAGCTTTCAGCTTCTCAATTTTCCATTTGTTTTGACTCTTCTTTATCCTGGTGATTTCTTTGAATATCCCAAAATCAGCCAACATTTTCCAGTTAACGAGGGACAGCAGGTAGTGTGGTGTGAACTAACCACAGAAGAGCACTTACCTCCTTGATGTCATCCTCCACATGCATCACAGTAGTCGATCTTCCCCAGTATTAACTTACACTTGGCACAAAATTGCTGGCTTGCTGTTTGTCAGTAACATCTCAGATTTTTGTCAGTGTTAGTCTTTTTAGTTTCTTTTTCCTCTCACTGAATATTTTGTCCTTTTGACTACCCTTTGCTGATTTTTTGTTTGTTTGTTAATTTTTGTGAGTAATATTTGTTATTTTCTAGTCACTTTCCTAATTCCTTAGATCAATAGAACAAGATAACAGGAACATCAGGTGTGATATGGGACCTCAGTTCTTGTACAGTGAGACATGGGAGACCTCTCTCTCCTCCAGTGATTCATCCATGACAGTAGAGCAGAGAATTTGTCTTATCCTTCTAACATCAGTTGAAATGTGTGGCTGAAAAATGCTGTAAGCGCAAACTTTTTGCAATAAAACTATTATTTGAGCATTTCTTTACTTCTTCCAAAGGTAGCTCCCAAACGTGCTGTGGCACTCCTGAACTTTCTTGTCTCCATGTCCTCTGTTCACTTCTCTGCTCTGCTTCAGTGTGGTGTTTTGCAGAACCCAGTCTCTATCACACATCCTGCCAAAGGGTCTCTGAAGACTGTGGTTAAGTCTGTGTATATGACAGTCCCATTTTATTGTACTGCTCTGAGGGCCATCCCATAGGGCCACTTGTGCGCATGATCTTTTGCAGGATTCACAAATTATCCTTCAACCAAGACACACAGGAGCAAAGATGTCTATCTGTCTGAGGAAAAACTGATTTAATTGTTGCACTGTCTTTAAGGTATCTATAAAGAGTATACATACAAAGGAGTAACTACAAAGAAAATTAGTCAATGCAGGGATGACCCTCTGGATTTTCCAGGTTTGAGGCACGGACAGAAGGTGAAATTGAGTTTCCAAGGTTTTCCTCTTGCATCACTGCTATTGTACTTTACATACCCCATCTCTCCTTGAAATTAGTCATTCTGAGTTCATCAGCTGCTTGCATTTTAGAGAGGTAAAATACTTGTGTTATTCAGGAGCACGACAGTGAAAGAGAGAGTGAAGAAAAGCAGTTCTGAAAATACAGAGCTCTGGCAGGTTGGTGGTCTGGTGTGGTTAAATGTTCTCTTTCTGGGTTTCCTTGCTGCTGGAAGAAAATCCTTGGGGCCAATGGCCCACAGCTACAAGCAAAAACCATTTGTATCAGAATCCCGGTAACACCATTTATCACTTTCATTTGAGAACTGTCCTCACAATCCCTGCTTGTTCCCGATCAATACTTCACTACGAATAAAAGTGAACAGAACAAATGGGAAAGATTTATTAACCCTACTGATATGTTAAAAGCATTCTGTCAAAGAATTTGAAAAATGCTTCTCATATTTAGTGCTCAGAGACAGAAAATCCCTTTTGAGAAAGGAAAGGTATGTAAAATACATCAGTACCTCAGTGTGGAAATCCAGACCTGGCTCACTATATACATTACCGATGAATAGGTATTATTGAAAACTGCATGTGGTTCTTAGCAGGGAGAGCAGCTCCACATAAGAAAGAGAAAGCAATTGTCAGCACTCAAGGAGAAACACTGGTCACATCTTTAAGGGAGTTGAGAGAATGGGAGGCTTTAAAATAGTAAAACACAAGATTAATGGAATTGGGAGAAGCTGTTGACAGAATTTCTTGAGGGGAATGAAATTGGAAAGTGATACTTGTTGGGACGTGACCCTTGGAAATTTGCAGCAGTCTAAAGCTATATACAGATCTACTCACTGTAATAAAAGTATGGTCTGCAAAGAAATGTGTATTTGAACCGCATGTCAGAAAGTCACTGCTGGAGTGTGATTCCAAAAAGCACGTTGCAATGCAGTGAATGAATCACAGACCACAGGGTACATACGCTAAATGAATCCAACATGATGCACTGCACTACAGGGCAATCATCACCTTCAGCATTGTCATGAGAAAGCAATAACCAAATTCCACGCGCCACCTTCTTCCAAAGCATTTTTCAAAGGCTAGGCCAATATGCAGTATAATTAGGGGTGTTTTACAGAGGAAAGAATAACACCTCTAGCCAAATCACTTTCCAGTTTGTGCCTTTGGAGTTTACTGGACTTGCATGAAAAAAGAGAGGTAGCCTGCAGCCCAGGTCAGACTAATGTGCCGCTACTGGGGTGAGAGAAGAAACAAGAAGTGCATCAAGAACATACTAGTTTTGCATGCAGATGATATTCTGGTGATTTCTTAGCAATGTTTGCAGCACAAAAGAAAGGAGAAAGGCAGTGCTAAAACATGAAGCAAGCTCATGGCCAGGAGTTTGAAGACAGGTCTTTTTTCTTCTGTGTCTGGCAAAGAGGCAAGGAGTTTTATTGGAAACAGACATAGTTTCCACTCCTTTGTCAACCCCAAATTAGAATGTTCTTCTGGAGAACATCTTTAATCAACTGGAACCTGATCAACACACTTCATGGGTTGGGTTTGTCACTGGAACAATATAGTAACACCAGAGGCTTGTGAGCTGTGCTCCAGTTGGAGTCCTGACATTTGAATTTCTAGATGAATTAAGCAATGCAGGGGTTTTTTTAGGGTTGTTTTTTTGGGTTTGGTATTTGTTCTGTTTTAATAGAATTTCTGAATAAAGGGAAATGATTCAGGCTTTCTCCACAAAGAACCTTCAGCTTTGGAAATAGCTGTCCATCCTCTGGATGGAAACACCCTCAGCTGTTGAGAAGATATTGGAATGAATAGGCATGATGCTCACATAAAGCCATTTGGTGGATGAATGGTCAAGATCTTGAGAGTGCCCAAGGAAAGCAGACCTTCCAAGAGCAGATCCCTCTCCAGGGACACTGATGCAATACCCTACTCCAAGTTAAGAAGCTATTTTGTAACTGAAGGGGCAGCATTCAACATTGATTGTAGGAGGTCTTCCCTGTGAGGTCTTCCAAACCCCTCGTGGCCATGTTGAAACATACCCAGACTGTGAAAGCCAAAACCATTTCAGGCAAATCAAGTACAGCAGTAGGAAAGTCAGCTGGAAAACATACTTTTAAAAGATTTCACAACATCAAGTGAATGAAGTTTGGTCATTCTTCCAAAACACTAGCCTGGAATTATCAAAAATTATAGCTAGATGAAACATGTAAGGCATTTTACTGTATTTTACATATTTTTGTGCTCTTTGGGGAGTTTGGGCAGAGGATTATGGAGAACATAGAAAAGATGTGACTGCAAAATAGCCATCTTTCTTACAATGGCCTGCTTGGTTTCCTAAACATAGTGGCACTTGAACACTTCATACTAAATGGCATTTTCTGCTTCTTTTTTCATGTCAAATCCACGAGAATGTCTTTCCTGTCTGTTGCACTATAATCCAGCACCTAGGAATACTCAGCCAGCTGGATCATGTGTTGGGCAGCTTGTTCAGTAAGTCCTTCAGAAAACAGATGTCAAGTCAGACATTGGAAAGGCTAGTGAAGACCTCCCAACCACCACAGTTAGAAGAGGTTGTTTAGAACAAAATAGAACAAAGCAAAGGTAGGATTCTGAGTGTGTGTGCTGGTTTTTGCTTGGTTTTAAACTTAAAGCTAAAATAGGGTTTGGAAAAGGAGAGGGATGAAGAAGCAACTGATGATTTGGACAGGTGGGTCTGAATCTTGCAACAGATATTACATGTGGTCTCTATCTCTCAGTATAGACTAGAAAAGATGAAAGAAGCATCTGTATTGTTTGAAGAACAGAGATGTGTTTTCTTGAAGGAGCTCAAGCTTCATTTTTGTGAGGGAAATAACAAGTGAAGGAGTAAAATGGTTAAGAGACAGAAATTGTCAATGGAGTATTAGATTTTCAAGTGACTCTTCAATCCCCTATCACAATTCCTCATCACTGAGGCAAAACAATTAATATCAGCTTTCAAGGTCTTTCCTGAGAGAAGGGTGGGCTAATTTCACACAGTAAGTTGTCAAAGTTGGAGTGCAAACCTTCTTCCATTTGCTCTCCCCAGTTGCTGGGGGCTGCTATGGTTCCACACAAGGAAATGTTAATTACACAATCACACTGTTTTTCCATACAACCCCCTACTTCATTCAAAGCCTTGGATGGAAAGTATAGCAGGAATGAATCCAAGCTGTGCCTCAAAAGGGACCAGTTTTTTGCAGGTCTTGCCTCGTTTTTTTCCTTTTTCCCAGTAGTTGGAAGGGGCATGAACTTGTAGCAATCAGATATTTAAAGACCTTATAGAATGGGGCCAATTTAAGGTTGCTTGGGTATTTGGATCCAAGCACTTCCTAATCTTCTCAGAGGCCTGAGTTTACAATTTAAACATTCCTTAAACACTGATTTTAGATGTGCTGCAGAACTAAAACAAGGCTGGCACTGTAGAAGATTGCAATTTTGTATTGTATAAAAAAACAACAAAGAAAAGGAGCAGTTATTTAGGGTAATCTACAGGGATTATGCTGAGCAGTGGAAGTTAAGACTAACTGTAGTACTTAGCTGCTACCTTAAGACTTACAATGGAGTATTTATATAAAGTAGATGAGACAAAGAACTTGGAAAATTTTAATTTTATGAAAAAGTTCTACAATGATCCTATTACATGACAGGAAGATGTGCCATATCTTCATTTTCCTCCTTGGATAGGAGTGTGTATGTTAGTGCTTTGATCCCTCTGCTCCTTCTGACTTCCACATAAAAAGTGCCTTTCAAACCCTGGGCACCGAAAAGTCCCTACCCCATTCAGAGCCTGAAAAAGACATCAGGATCAGGGTCTATAAGATTTATGGGAGCAATTAATCAATCACCTCTACCACTCTCAGTGAGCTGGGCTTGCATCAGCATTGCCTGCCAGGTTCAGCCAAACAAGTATTTGATCTGAATATGCTGCAGCAAAACCCAACATTTGTGTATGATTACCCCAAAGTACAAAGCCATTTTGTTAATATGCCTATAACGAATTAAATGAAAAAATATGTACAATAATGAGGTCCTTTATTTTCCAACTTTAATTTTCTATAGCAAAATGAATGAATTGAATTATTTGGGTACCAAACCCTCCAGTTCCACCTTGCCCTAAACAAACTATGGAGTGACTGCAGAAATGAAGAGGTAATTAACTGGGAGTTAGCTCAACCAGCTGCTCTCTGTATTACTGAGGCACACTAAGCCTTTGGCAACTTGGTTTGGTAACACCCCTCAGCAATTTTCAGCATGTCTTTTCTCAGAGTCTTTAATGTAGCCAAAACCCCAGGAATCCACAGGTTTTTAAATGATCAAATCCACAATTTTGCCTGCCTGTCATGTTCATGCTTCAGACTTAGCGGATCTCTTAGAATAAGGTTTACAGCACGTTTTCTGGATTTGATTAGAAGAAAATCTGTACTTCATCTTAACTCCTCCACTTTTTCTGCCCTAGACCTGAGGAATGCAATATTGGCTTCTCCCTCAACAACTCCCACATTTGTAGCAAATATTACTGAGGCTGAGTTTCTATCTAAAGTGCATTATTTTAAAATGTTCTTATTCCCACCTGAACACCATGGCATCTGTACCATTAAAAATTTGTATTAATTCATATATATTACTACTAATGATATATATGTTTCATAGTTTGCCTAAAGCTTGGGAACTTATCATGCTGAAAACTTCACTGCCTTCCAGGCTGCATTTATCAAATTAAATTTGCACATTGAATAAAGAAGTGCTGATGGCAAATGCCCTCCCTCCAGTCAGAATATAAAATATGTATGATTAAGTAAAAAAGCTGTACTCATTTAAATTTATTTCTAGAGGTTATCCAAGAGCTTTCCAATTTGTTTAGATATGCAATACAACAGAATACATTCAATTGTATTTTTTTTTTTATGGCTCACATATAATGTAATAAAAAAAATACAAAACAAATTGATTTGGAACTCAAAATCAATGGCAAGTTTGTCCACCCCTCTGGAGTTTTTGTTTTTCCTGTAGTCCATGAAGACTTTAGCAAAGAATGTCAATGCTCCAAGAAATACTAGCATGCAGCTTTCAACTGACGTTAAACCTTCTCTCAGCAAGTCAAAGCAACGTGTTTCTTGATTTCTGTGGCAATATATTTTGGTGTCTGTCATGTAATCAGAGTTTCAAGAACTCGTGTCGTCCTCCATCCTAATATTTTACCTCTTACGTGATTGATCTTAATTAAACTTCAATATTGAATCCCCTTATCATTGGTCATGTAAATCATGTCTTATGTGCACAAAGATCATGGGTGAGAAAACTTCCCACACAGAAGTTGCAGACATGTTGGTGGGAAGGATTTCTTTGCTGTCTGCTGATAATAGCCACTGGAAGTGAGCGGAAGGGGTTGAGAGGTGATATTAGCAAAATGCAAACAGATAAGGGAAGAAAAAATGGGATATGTTTATCATTCCTGGCAGGGATTCAGTGTTCTGTGCTGTACGAGATGGTTCAGATTCCAGGGAAACTACTGCATAGGTGTAGACTGGCCTGAAAAAAACAGACTTGGCATCTTAATTTCAGTTTGCAACATATCCAAAATATCCATTATTTTTTCTTGCTGCAGATGAACTATCCAATGTGGGGTCCTGAAATTGATTGAGGCTTTGGTAGCTCATCACTCAAATTATGATTGCAAGACTATGGGCACTGAAAAAAAATCTGAACATGCTTGCAGCTGAACTGAGACTGAAAATGGCTTTTATTGTATTTTTTCAGTTATTTTTTGTGTACCTATGTCGTGGTTTAAGCCCAGCCAGTAACTCAGAACCACGCAGCCTTTTGCTCATTTTCCCCCTTTCCTCCCCCCCACTCCCAAAAGGATGGGGAGGAGAACTGAAAGAATGTAACTCCCACGGGTTGAGATAAGAGCAGTTCAGTAACTAAGGTATAACACAAACCCCTAATGCTACCACCAATAACAATAATGATAAGGGAAATAGCAAGGGAAAAGAATACAACCGCTCACCACCCGCTGACCTATACCCAGCCCGGCCAAACAGTGATCTAACCCTTCCTGGTAACTGCCCCCAGTTTATATACTGAGCATGATGCGCTGTGATATGGAATACCTCTTTGGCTAGTTCGGGTCAGGTGTCCTGTCTCTGCTTCCTCCTGGCTTACCCTCCTCCCTGGCAGAGCATAAGACTCAGAAAGTCCTTGGTCAGAGCAAATGTTACTGAGTAGCAACTAAAACATTGGTGTTATCAGCGCTGTTCTCAGGCAGAAAATAAAAAACACAGCACTGCACCAGCTACTAAGAAGGAGAAAATAACTGCTACTGCTGAACGCAGGGCAACCTGATTCATCTTGCTTAATTCTTATGGGTCCTACTCATAGATCAGGAATTAAGCAGTAGAGGTGGTGTTAACATGCAGTACAAAGAGGTGACTCTTAGGGAGTTTTCTGAAGTTACTAGCATAAGAAAGGGTAGACTTACCCATTTCTTCTTTCTCTAAACTTGAAGGTGGCTTAAGTTATGCTGGCTTTTAACAAATATCTACTGTTCACTGAAATATATTGATGAACTTTTTCACAGCTGGAAGAATCAGAGCAATTATTTTAGAAAACAGCCAACATGATTCATTTATGCTTATTACATAAGGAGTCAGGTTGATATGATGGTGAATGTTCCGGGTAAGCTCCAATTCCCAACCAAATC
This sequence comes from Melopsittacus undulatus, assembly GCF_012275295.1. NCBI lineage: Eukaryota > Metazoa > Chordata > Aves > Psittaciformes > Psittaculidae > Melopsittacus > Melopsittacus undulatus. The sequence continues at coordinate 14,511 of NW_022994550.1, forward strand.
AATGGCAAAACTAATTAGCTCAATGCAACCACAATTTAATTTCTGTGCAACTTGATTTTTTGGTATCAATTAGCCAGAGAGGTCTTTTGCCTAAATCTTAGTTTGTTTTTGGTATAAATGCTACAGAACTTGGGATTTCAGGTTTGTGAGCAAAACTGAAAGTGAAACTCAGCTGAGTCAACATTATTTCCTATGATATTGTTATCCAGGTACAGTCTTCAACAAGCCTGGGACAGTTAGTTGGAAACTCAAAAAGCATTCTAATGAACCTTGTTTGACTTTTCAGTTTCAAAAAAAGCCCAGATCAGGGCAATTTTTACCTGGTTTCCAGTTTCATAGGTACAGCTGGTTGAAATTTTTCAAATAAAACAAAGCGTGAACACTTGGCCTTTCTCCAAACATTCATATTTTTTAATAAAAAAAAAAGAAAGAAATTACTGCCCTCACTACATTCTTTGAAAAAAACAATGAAAAATAAATCTTCAATATCAAAAAGAGGGTGGTGGGGTGGAATAAAAAACCTTCTCGGCGGCCTACAGAATACATCTTTTATTTACTTATAGGCATTTTTTTGTTTTGTTTGGACAGCCACAGCAATTGTTTTGACTGGTTGCCTCAGATTGTTGTGTGCTTTAAGTTTCCTTCCATTCATAGCTGAAACACTTGGGGTCTGATTTTCCAATGACAAAGCCAAAAAATATTCCACTTCTGGTCATCATCTCCCAGGTTTTCTGGGGCAATAAAAAATGATTTATCATAAACCAAAGAAGGCTGAAAAATGTTATCACACTTGTAAATGTCCCAGTAAATCTTTAAACCCTGCTTTTCCTCTGTTTTTAAGAAAAGTTATTTTAGGTATCCATCAGGAATCTCACAGCATATCATCGTACGTAGCTTAGGCAAAGATTAGCTTGTATTTCTTGAAGAGTTTATGTTAGATTTTGTAACAGATGCTGCTGGAAATCCAAAAGGTGCAATAAATCCCCTGATCCAACCTTGAGAGAAAATAAGCTGAGTGATGGCAGACGGTGCAGTGAAAGGTCCCTGTGTGGCACAGCACGACTCGAGCCTTGCTATAGCTGGACATTGTCACGAACAACCTCTCCTCCCATGAAACTATTCCTCCTCTTCCTCCTTCTACAAAGACTTCAATCTGCACATTTTACGAGCAAGTACCTGGACCCCCTCACCGCAGCACAGGGACTTGTTCTGTCTTTTACGGTCCAGTTATAATATTTTTCAATTACTGGGTACTTTGTAGACAGTTGACACCTCGGTGAGCATGTCCTCTTGAGCTGCTTTTAGCCAGAGACACACAGCTTAAGCTTTTCAACAGCTGCTTTATCTCTGCTTCTCACCCCTACCCCCACCCCAATTTAAGTTTAAGATGAGCCTCCACCCCCGAAGCCCATGGTATCTCACTCCAAAGTCCTGTCAGAGCCACAACCAAGGCCATAAATTTCCCAGCTGGGTCACAGTACTCCCTATTCATTTACTGAAACATTATAAATGTGTCCAGGCTCCGAGTGAAACCTAATCCCAACATTCCCCGCATGGCGATTCCTGCAACTGATGGCAGGGTCATCTGGAATTACCATTGCCTTATCTGATTGGAAACTCATCACCTGGGTTTCAACACTGAGGGCTTGGTAATGCCTCATAAAACTGAGCCGTCTGCTATTTCAGTTCTGCTGCTTTGGTACAGAGCAGGCATCAGCCGTTCAAAGTCTCATAGAGTGCTTGGTCCTGCCTAGACAGGGAGATACAGAGAGGAGCTGACCAAAAGTGATGCCTCAAATGTGTTTGTCTCATAAGGGGGGAAAGGATGGGAAATGTCACCCAAGAATGGTTGTGGTTGGAAGCTTGGCCACACAAGAGCTCTTGAGGAAGGGGACAACACACAGCTGTTGTGAAGCGGTATCATTTCACTAAGTCTTATAATTTATGTTCTATTTTAGTTCATGTGGGACACTCATCATACTGCACCTGAACATCTTCTGGTAGTGGTTACGTGACATCGTATATTTTGTCTTTCTCTCATCCTGTCCTCAAGAGAAAGTGAATCTGAAGAGCAATGGTTTGATTTGGTTGTGGTATACTTTGGTATATTTTGGTTTGGCAGGAGAAAGGTTCAGATATGGGTTTGGTTTTTTTTTAGGGTTTTACTTCCAGTTCACCACAGGAAAATGAAAAGTCCATAAGGAATCACACCTTAGACTTCACGGTCTGAGTACAAAGACCTGCAGGGCAGCCACGTTTTGAACTGTTCAACATAACCCCACAATTAAACGCTTTAAATGTTTTAAACAACACCTGAAGCATTGTGCAGGTGCAGAAATTAACTCCGGGTAACAGCAGATTGAGCTGCAACCGTTCCATCTTCCAGTGCCATGCTATCAGTGTTGCTTCCATTCCTTGACATAAAACAGCAAGCGCCTCCAAGCTATATGCTAAATAAACACAGCCCAGGAAAAGCTCAAACCCAAAAGCATCAATTCCAGCCAACATTCCTTCCCTGTGCCAGCCATTCATTCCTCTAATATTTAGTGGATTGCAAAGAGATTTTGGATTTCCTGTCAGGTTTCTGTCCTTCAGGGAGTTAATTATGACTTGGGACTCAAGGAATGGTCTCTACTGTGGTGCCACACTCATGTATGTGTTGCTGATCTGATTTATCATTGTGCCCTTGCTTTCATAAAAGATCCTGTTCAAGTCTCTGAAGAAAAGCAGTGAATTCACTGAGCTTGACTGATTGACTGGGAGATGGGAGGGAACAGGAGGTCTGATAACTTGGTCTGGAGTGGTGGATGCTTCTTACAGAACTACAGGGTAAAAAGAGGAAAGAATGCAAACCCCAGGGATTTTAGTGTCTCTACTTCGTGTACTGCTTCCATCACATAACTGAGTGTTTCTGGCCAGCGAGTCCCTACCCACTGAGCAGGTAACAGACAGGAGCAGGCTTCAGCCAGCACCAGCCTTGAGAATACAGATCAGCTCCCAGCATTGCTCCAGCCTCACTGCATCACCTTGTGTGAGTCATTCAAACCATTTCTACCCTGCAGGGAGTGCAAGTAGATGCACTTAAGCCTGTTTTCAATGAATTAGCGCAGGTACTCCTGGCATTGACCACTGAGCTACTTGCCCAAGTATTTACCCAGCTTCTCAGGTGGGTTTTTCGGCCATGCTGAATTCCGTTCTACTCAGTGACTGCCATGAATACATACACTTAAGTCTGTCTGTAAGTAACTTCCCCAGCTGTAAAATAGGGACAGTGTATCTCTATGTTGTAGGGGTGAAAGGAAAATAAATATGCTAAAGCTTCTAAGCAGTTTAGGTATTAAGAAAATGAGATACATCTGTGGCTAAAATCTATAGCTAGACTGTTTGGATACAATCCGATTAGATTTATCCCCTAGTAAAGCATTGTAATTTCTGTAAGTTTGAGACTGTTACTTCTGTCCCAGTGAAGCAAAAATCCCTGCCAGCTCCTAAGCTTAGGCTATGCCAGCACCTGGGGAAACATCTGAATGAAGCAGCAGATCTAGGGAGCCTCATGCACTTGTTTTTCACTCATCCTCAGCCACAGGAGTGACTTCCCGTGTGCTGGATGCTGATGCTCACCATGGGTCTACAAGCAGTGAATGCTGTCTGAGGTCAGGTGTGTATTCACTGCGGCATTCCTGTCTCATTTCCCAGTTTATACTGGATCAGTGCTTTGTGGGGTATGACTGTGGCTTTATTGGTCTGATACAAAAACATAAGAAGACAGAAAACCACCTTTTGCCGCGTTGAGGAACCTAAGCTGCCATTTCAAGGCCTGGAAAAAAATGTGGCATTTAACAGAGGCTGTCTAAGAGCACAGGGTTATTCCAGCACGTAGAGGGGACCTGAGGGAGCCAGACCTTCAGATAAAATTTATTGTCAAGGCAGTCTTTCTGAAAATACTACTATTCACCATAGAAATGACCAGTTCCCAGTGTTAGATTTTTCCTGGGTTTGCTGCACATTTAGCCAAAGTCATACCAAAATCATGGCAAAGTCATGCCACAAACTAAATGAATTTTCATCAGCCAGAACACTGGCAAATGTTTTCATCTCTCTCTTTTGCTGGTCACTTCACCCTGATTTACCGTGGCCTTGCACCATGGTGGCATCACTGAATCCTTGTTCCCACCAGCCACCCTTCTCACCTTCAATTTGATATTAAGCTTCACATCTGAGAAACAATAAACAATTAAAAAGAAAAGAAACAGCACTGAGGAAGCCACGTTAATTTTGCATCCTGGTGGATCCTTGTCTGTCTCTACATCTCCAAACTTTCTCTTCCAATTCTCAGCACTTGCAGAGCCACCTTTTGTCATCTTCTCCACAGCAGTATCCTATACCAGCCATGCCAGGATTATGGGCTGTTTAATTGCCTTGTGACCATTTACTGAACTCCTACAGGAGGCATCAGACTGATGCATAATGAATCTGTCTGCAGCTGAGGAGGTATTTCACGCAAAACATCGCAGCTGACTAAATCTGTTGGCCATCTCCAGCAGACTGCTGTTTCTTTACGTATGATCATTTTTATTAGCACTCAAACAGCACTTCCTAAAGTACTTCTGTCATCTAAAGGCTTTGACCTAGTTGAAAAGTTTATTGTGAACATTATTTTCAGACCATTAACAGAGGAATCATCGTCTGTTTGGGGAAAGCAAGGTGCAATAAAGCAAGAAACAGCCAGGGCCTCTGAGAAACTCATTGTCAACACTGAGATAAAACTTCCAAAGCTGAAGACCACCTCTTTTCATGAGGCCATGTAAAAATACAATAATAGACTTTAACTGGATATGGGTTTGTAAGCAGAGGCTGTGCCTTTTCTTAGACAAGCTTTGTGCCCTTGTATTGTCACAAGCATGGCAAAAAACCTCTAGAGAGAGCTAAACTTTGGCAGTAGTACTAGAAGGTTTAAGCAGCATGTGGGTAATCGACCTCAACTACAAAATAGAACAGTTTACAGAATTAGTCCTTAATTGCTTTACCCTCAAAAAATACCCTCAAAGAATGCCATTGTCTCAGCCAGTCTCAGGCTAATTTATTAACATCATTAAGTTAACATGAAATTATTGGTTTTGTCCAGAAATTAGCTTGAAATTTCTTGCTTAATACCCAGGGCTCTGACCTGGCTGATGTATTGCCTTTTCCAGCTACTTCAGCCTGATTTAGAAATATATTGCCTGTAGCTAAAACCTTGTCTTTCAACCAATCAAAATTTGGTGCATCACATAATAAGGTCATAACCCATCTCCTCTGAAACACTCTGCTTGAGGAGATGTTTGAGCAGCTTTAAGAAGGGTCTACTGATCTTCAGGTGTACCTAATACACCCAGGATGTGTGCAGCTACCTGCAAAACCAGCAGAAATAGCCATTTCCATGAAACTTCACAAATAGAGCAGTTTTGCCAGTTCATTTTTTCACTTTCCCATCCACAGCAAGGCCAGACACACATCTTTACTGCAGCTGTCCTTGGGAGCATCACACGTGGCTCTGTCATTCCGTTACCTTCGGCACATTCAATTCATTCGGATGACAGCAAGAAAAACCTTTCCCCAGAGAGGTCCAAAGGACTCATTTAGGTTTTCCCAGCACCAAAGGCTTCACTGAACTCCCACAGAGTTGAGCACAGTGTAATGAAGGAAATTTTAGCAACACTACATATAAAATTGGAGCAGGTGCTCTCAATAAAGAAAATTCTTAACCCTGCTCATATTTATTTCAGTTCCTCTCTGTCTGGGCATAAAGCCACCATTTCAGTTTCAAGCTTTCCTGGCTTGCTGGAAAGGGTGAGGGATAACCTTTTTCTCCCTTTTTTTTTTCCTTTTTCTCCACAAGAAAATGTGGAAACAGCTTTTAACGTCAACCCTGGAAGAAGGGTAGGTGATTTGCCAGCAGTACCTCTGAAATGAACTGCCAAGGCACCTAATTAAGCAAAACTCTTCCAACATTTTTCAGTCTCCTTTCTTACTGAGTGCACAAAAGGTTGATTTTGTCCCTTTGGAGGGCGACACAAAGAAAGGAACTCATACAGATTCTGGTTGTCTCCTAGATATGAATTTATTTCAGAGATGAATACTACCTGCAGAAATTAACCCTGGATCCAGACTCTGACTGCAGGATCCAGAAGCTGCCTGTTTGAGCATACCCAGAAGTAGAGTTGGAGACACTGGTGATGGAGAGAGCTTTTGCATTTGAATTATACTGGGAAACGTGCATTTAAATTTGACCAATTATATTTTCTTGTTTAAGCATGTTGAGGTGCCTAGAGCTGAGAATAAAACCAGTTCCTTGTTCTCTACCTTTTTGCACAAATAGCATGAGAGAAAACCCAACCCGACAAAGCTCCAGCACTCAGTGTACAAGTCAGCAAAATCATATTCACATTTTCATAATTCATGTGAGCTGCTATATATGCTAAACTGCTTTGGGCCACTGGACAAGTGTGGGGTGAATAAAGAAGAGGAGAGGGAGACAAACAAGCTATTCATAAGGGTATCACTGCAGCACTTCATGGCATTTCATGCTCACGGCATGGAATCGCTGGGAACACCGGAAGGAGGCTCAATGTTAACTATCGCACAGGTCTTGAACTCTCCTGCTATTTAAAAGTATATGTGTTCAGTCACCCCATGGCTGCTTAAGGGGAACCCCACCCAAAGATGTGTTGGGTAGGTATGAAAAGGGAGTTTTGCTTTTCCCACTTTGCTGAGGTGCACAGGGCATGTTTGGAGTTAAATCGTGAGCTGCTATTTTTGTTGTTTCTCACCTCAATAGAGAGGAAAAAAACCCAAAAGGGGCAACAATAAATAACTTGATTTGTGGCACTGTGTATGATCACTGAACTCTTTAGTGTAGTTAGTTTTGACAGTCACTAGATTGAGTGACTTGAAGGAAAATAGTTCATGCTTGACATTATTATTTGAAAGATTTCACAGGAATCTTTCTTTTCTCCCCCAGAATGGATGAGCAAATAACCAAAGCAGTACTATCAGCTGGGAAAGAGATATCATTTTAATCAAATCATTTTGTAAGAGACGTATTGTAAAATCTGCCAAAAGCATTGTCCTATAAATTTATTCAACAGACTTCAATCACTGGTGGATCTGGTGGCAATCAAAAAACTGCAATGCTTTTTTTTTCTGCCAGTAAGCACATTTTTGAAACAACTGGTTATATGCTACTGAAAAGTCAGAAATTGCTTATCTGCATACTTGAAACCTACCCCTTGTCGATGGAGTAGCTTACTGCTTAAAAAGCCCCCACAAAAGACTTAAGTATTGCTGAAGAAATTTAATAAAAGAACTAAGTAATTCCTCCTGAAAAAAAATGATTGCAACCTTACACAATTAGATGCAAGACTAAAGCAGATTTAGGAGTACAACCTGTGTCTCTGAGTTCCATCTTCTGTGTATTTCACTGTATTCAGGCTTACAGATAAGGTGCATTTTCTTTTCTTTTTTTCAGTATGTGAATTAAATATAAAAAGGCCTCAATTATCTGGAAAATGGAGGGAACATCGAGTAAAGATATAGAAGTTTAGGTAAGAGTTGACTAAGTTTAGGATTGTGAGGAAAGTATTATTAGAGAAATAAAAACATTCAGTGATTTGGGGAGGTTTTAATGACAAACATCCCACTAACAGCAATGAAATGCAACAGTGACATAGATTTTTTATTTTTACTTGTTTTCTTTGATCAAGTTGATCAACTACAGATATAAAATTTATTTTATCTTTTCCTTTAATTTATATTTTCTTCTGTAAATACAGTGATACAGCACTTTATTGAAGCGATATTTAACTTTGTTATTTCATACAAGGTCTAATACCCGTAGTATCTGACAGCTTTCAAGGTATCCAATATTTGCCATTCCTTTCTCTGGAGAAAAAGAATCAAACACACTAAATCCATAAACATACAACACCCAAACCAGACAATTGAGGGAAAAAAAGATAGCTCCCTAAACATACCGAAGAGTTTTAAAAAATATTTGTACACATAGTTAGGCTTCTTCAGATTCCTCATTTGCCAAAGTCTGTGAAATTCTGTCATTTTTGGTAATAGCTACAGTCCTGTGCTTAAGGAAAATAATAGCCTCAGATTATTACACATATTACTGAAAACTCAATATACCCTTTGAATTGCACAGCTGAAGCCTTAATAGCAGCTGAAACCCCATTCCTGCTAAGTGCTACAGAACTTGTCTGATTTCATGGTGGGGGCAGCCTGGTCATCTATTTATAGCATTGAGATGAACGTTTGCTGACATACACATGGAAACAATTGGGAATGCAAAGTGGCTCATGCTGGAGTCACAGACTGACACACATTGTTATATCCCCAGTTTTGCCTTCACCTGAAATTGGAAAGAAATGGTGATCACACTTTAGCTAAACATCTCCAGTGAACGTTCAATTAGAGCTGATAAGACACTTGGCATGTTTCATTAAATAGTGAAGGCACTGTGAAAAAAACTAATTAGTTTAATTGTTGTGCAGGTGGTTTAATCAATGTTGGCTTGTAATATAGTGCAAATTATGCACAATAATATATTACAGATGTGGAGCCTTACTTTTGAAACATAGAGCTATTATGAGATGCAGGAGAGGTTTGTAAGGAGGGGAAGAATTTGTTGCTAAAGTTGCATTGGAGACTTTGGTTACCCAAGAGTGAGGTTATATATCTCCGTGTGTCACAGTAGTTTTAACATTGGTGCTTATTCTATCAAGAACCCTCTTTGTTGTTGGCTTTAAACAGCAGAAATTTAGACAACTCAAGCCCTAAAATATGGGATGTTGGTGGAGATTTGTGATGGTTATTAGTTTCCTCAGAACTTGAGTAATACCGTAAACACAATAAACTTGAGTTGAAAGACTCATTCCATTCTAACCCACTGTTTTTATATCTTCCCACATAACTTTCTCAAAAAAATTTCCTTTCTGGCTACAATTTCTCATGTTTAGTCTGAACTTAGAGGTGACTTTTGTTTCTTTCAAGGCTGAAATAAAATTAGCTACTGGCTACTATAAGGTTAAAGACATGAGGAAGAAGATTGTTGGAATGAACTACCTTGCTTTATATATGCTACACCATATAAATAAATAAATAGGATATTTAAAAAGGGTTTGTTAATTTTTCCTTTTGAATTGAGCTGGAAAGAGTAAAAAACTTCTTGGCGATGGGGTATGTTACAGTAAGGAAAAGGCTTTTAAATGCTCTGAAGAAATTTGGTTAAAACTGAATGATTTCAGAAGTCTGGCTTTGACTCCGTGTCAAACATAAACTCCAAAGAGAGGCATAGGACTGTATGAATGTGCACAGACCACACTTGCTTTGAATCAGCTGCTTCTGTTTTATTTTCAGCACTTGTGAATGTAGAGTCATCCATCATTCGCTAAGGGAAATACTCTGAGTAGCAGTAAGCTAGTAAGCTAAAAAGATAATCCTTTTAACAGAAACAACTGATTTTCAATTTATTTGAAGAAAAAGGCAGTTAACTCTCTTACATTTGGTCACCCGAAGTATACCACTGACTACATGTTCACCACTCTTTGAGAGAGAGAAGTTTAATAAATCCTGTTTTATCAATGGGGAAACTGAGGCACAGTGAGGAAAAAATGGGTTGATTACGGTTTCTCAGGAGGTGTATGACAGTATCAGCCTGACTCACCAAACTTCTGAGATCTGCTTATCTTCTACACTTTCTCCTCTTTTTTACCGAAGTTAACCAAGCAGTATACTTATATAATACTAATTCTGTCCTCGAGCAGACTCATGATTTTAAGCTTTCTGTCAAGCTCTATAAGATTTTTATCTAGAATATGAGGTGTGAACAAAAAGAACTGCTAAAACAATTGGGGTCAGAACCTGCCCACTGGATACAAGAACTCCTGTGGACTTTAATAGGATTATTTGTGTGAATAAAAAGAGCAGGGATACCCCATGGCTTCCTCATTTATTTCCAGAAAATGGAAACCTGGTGTTATATGACCAGAAGAAAATGAAAAAGAAGTGGTTGGAGTGTGTTAGTTCTCCAGTGATTTTTATAAGCAACTGAAAAATCCCTGAATTTCCAAAGAAACGTTCTTGTTTACTGCCAAAAACCCCAAACCTAACGCTTTTCCAATGTTTAACAACTGTTCTTCAGTTACTTCCTGGTTTCTAAAAATTAAAACATCTTCAGATATATTCATATTTTTCTCTTTTTTGGGTTTCAACCACTCTTTCCTTACAGAATCCAGTAACTAAATCATTTTAGCAGAAATATAAATTTTAGCCAAAAAATTTAGTTAGAAGAAAAAGCCTTTTTTTGTTCCAAATAAACCCTGGAAGGCAGCTCTAACTTGAGATAATAATTGTAATATCAGACAAAGGTTTCAAGATGAAATGTTGCTGCAGCCCAGCCCAGGTAGAGCTGTGCAGATCCTGTCAGTAATGTACCCCAGCCTTCATAGGGAAAGGTCAATGGGAAAGGTATCCCCATGCCCTCTTCGCTCCTTAGGACAATGAAGTCCATATGTTGCATGCGCTCTCGAGACCATTGTGACTGGAAGAAGGTCAGCAATGCAGAATTATGGGGAGGAAAGTGAAAAAGTGAGAAGAGGTTTACAAAGGCCAAAAAGCAAGTCTTTCATTTTATATTTAATTTATCTTTTCGCCTCTGAAAAGGGCACAGAGGTTGGAAATTATGATTGAGTTTTTTAATTTTATTAATGGCAGGCTTTGCGGTTGCTAGGGGAATTTGACCCAACCAGGGAAAAGAAAAAAATCGCCCAACTCAGTATTATCAGGATTAATCTCCTGCCTTGAAATAGTTGGATCTCTCTCCATTGGCCTCACAAGTCTTTCCTGCTCTGCTTCTATCTCCACGACCACCTTGTTGACATGAGCCAACCGCTTAATCCTTGGAAGGAAACCTAACCCTTGGCCTTAGAGAGATGTCCCTGAGAGAGGGTAACCAGAGTGCAGCCGTGCAGGAGGTGAACCCCACTGGAGCTGGCGTTCAAACCTCCAGGCAGTTGCTCCCATCAGACAATAAAGCAGCGAGCACAAGTGAGACGCTAATTTAACGGGAGGCTTGATTACACTGTGATAGGGCCCTGCTGGTCGTTTCCAACAGACCCCTTTATAGCATTAGTATTTATTACACCCATATTATAAGGCATGGGGATTTGCTTCTGTAGGGCAGTTTGGCTGAGCAATGAAACATAATGTTTCTTTTATTGCTCAATAAACACTGTTCTCTCTTTCACTGCCTCTCCAGCCCAGCCTTTTCAAGCCCGTTAAGCCTCTAACACAATAATCTTAGAGCCCAGCAATGAGAGATTGAAGCTTCTAACCCTTTTTGGTTAATTCTGAGGCCTCCTAGAGGTGAGATTTGTAGATAATTCAGTCTCTGGGACTTTTGCAATCCCTACCTAAGGGTTTTTTTTTTTTTTGAAGTTGAGGGTTTTTTGAAAGGCTTTAGTCAGCTGGATAGTCAGGTTCAAGGGGTTCTCCTCACTACCCACAAAGAGAGAAGAAACCCAGTGTTGAATTGAAGAACATAGCTGGAGAGCATCTGGTATTTTGTTTTCCTATCCGTGTATATCCACGTGTGGGTTTGCATCCCATGATTTAACGCGCTTGGTTGGAGCCAGGTGAAGTGCTGACAAGCAACCTACAGTCATCTTCCACACTTCTCTGCCAACAAACCCAAATCTTTTCCTGTGACATGCCCGCCTCAGAGCCGTTTCCAGCTTGGCCTACTCCTCTGAGGAGACCAGTGTCTGTAGCATATTAATTGATAGTGTTATGAAGTGTTCAGCTATCCCACCACAGTCAAGAACAAGATTTTCCAGTGTCGACTTCCTTTCTGCATTAGTTAATGTTTGGAAACTTAGTACATCAACATGCCGGACTTCTGCACTGGTCTCTCATCACCTTGTAGGGCTCCTAATGTGCCAGGCCATTATCCCTCATGCTGTAACGGGATACAGCAATCACAAATACACCTTCTTGCAATAATACTGCGGATGGATAGTATGTACAGCACTAAAATTGAACCATTTTAGACATAGGTTGTGTAGGGCAAATGATTAAGGACTTAAAATAACCCACGCTTTAAGGGTATGGCCAAGTATTACAGACAGGTATGATAGTGATTACTGAAACTTTTGGAGGTTATGTTTTTAATTTCAGTTTCATTTTTTACAATCAAACTGATGTTGAACTTCTTTTTTCTTTTTTAATTTTCAAAGAATCACAGATTTTTGTGTTAGATTGTGCCAAAATCTTGCATAGGATTTGTGTTTAGTGTGATTTATTATGAATGGTGACAGCAGTGTGTGTGCCATTGGAAACCTTCTTTCAATCGAGTGGCTCTTTCTCTGAAGTTCTCCTTGAAACATAAACTTTGATTTTTCCTTCACAGTGAACCATTTCAATTTGCTCTCTCCCTCTTTATTTTTTGTCATCTTAAATGCTTACTCCTGAACACTCTTTTTCACATATTTGTAGATCATTTTAATGTCTCCATAGTCAATGTCAAGTATGACTACAGTTAGTGATTTTCTCTCTTTTCAATCCATGGAACAATCCCAGCAGGAGTCTTATCTATATGATTTTATTTTATGATGCTGTCCCCTCTTCTGCTAAGTGCAAGGTTTTTTCTTAAATTAAATAATAAAAATATAATAATAGAATTATTGTGCTGTCTTCAATGAACATCATAGTCATTTTCATACCTGCCATGATGCAGATTTCCTATTCTTTCCTAGAGATTTTCAGGATATTAAATTTCTCTTTAAATGCATATACATGCACATTTATATAAAACTTTACTGTCCTATTTAGCTGTTTAAAATTATTTCTGCATTTTTCTATATTTTAAAAAAAGTCATATTGAGGGGAAATGTATACAATCAATGTTAGTACAATTGAGGAAGAAGAGAGGATCATAGACTAGTTAGGTAGGGTTGGAAAGGACCTTAAGATCATAACGTTTCAGCCTCAATAGAGAATTTTTCCAGTTACATGTTTTCTGACAAAGGTAGCCTGGTTTTAATTGAAAAATATTACTCAGAAATTAAGGAATGTTAGTTATTGTAGCAGCAGCTTCTCACTTCTAAGATGATTTTAGTCCTGTGTAGGAAATTTTATCTTCAAACTGTGCAGATAGCCCTGTTTCGATTGCTAAATATGCGAATGCCTCTTAACGGGATGTTTGTTCTTATTTATTCCTCTCTGTAAGTAGAAATAGTGATTAGAATCTTGCTATGGATCTGATTAAAACCCACAGAGGTCCGCTGGAAGATGTGCATTGAATTCCCTGGTTTTGAGTATGCCTACATTACCCCTTGAGTTCTTCGAGTTTACAGGCAAGTGTAACACCCCTAGTCCAAGCTTCCAACCACTTTTATACATCCATACAACCTCCTGCAGCCCTGTAAACACTCCTGTCCAGAGCTCTTCCCCCTTCAAAGAATCACACATCTCTATTAAACACTTTGTCCTGCCAGCAAAAGGTTAAAAAATACAGATTCTTAAAATAACCCCTTTGAATCATGGCATGAGAGGGAGCTCAATATTTCCTCAATGGAGAGTTAGTGGAATTTTCGATACATCTGGGGTGAAAGAAAAGTCTTCAGAAAGTCTCAGAAGAAAGATCCTTTGAAATGTCCCGACTTCTGTTATGATAAGCAGTTCGATAAGCCCACCCATGGTAAAGGTATTAGGAATTCATATCATATGGATCCCATTAACCTAAACGTTTGCTTTTAAAGTAAACTTCTCGGTACATGACTACCACTAAGTCCAAGCACTTCAGGTCTGAGGACTGTGTTTTTACAAATGAATCTAGGGTTATCCAATCAATTAGCTGAATTCCCTGTGTAATTGTGCTTTAAATGAATCACCTGGTACTAATGAGGCTGCTTACCCATTAAAAAAATGAAAAAGAAAAAAAAATTATCACTGCCTTTAAAGAAAATACTTTAAAATCTGTGGAAACCAATATCATGCAGTATTTAGTTAATCTTTGGCACTCCCTGCTTTGGGATGTAACCACGGCAGGTAGATTTCAAAGATTAGACAGAAGGATTTGGGTCCTATGGCAGTCAAAATATCACTCAAACAATTTTGAATTAATTATCACAAGACCATCTGAAATCATTATTGAGATCAAAGCACATTATTTAGGTGATAATAAAAGCATAGCCCAACAATACGGTTGTAGGTTATTCTTCACAGGCAGGAAGCAGAGCAGTGCCATCGAGATGACAGACAGAAGAGGAGGAAGGAACTGAGGCTCACTGAGCCTGAATGACTAGTGCTGGTTACACAGAAATTCAGCTTTAGAGCTTGGAAGAAAACCCTGTTATTTTAATCATCTTGCCTGCTACACTCTGTTGCATTTTGGAAGAGTTTAATACATAAGCTTTAGTCATCAAATAATTTATCTCTGTGCCATATTATTGCACAATTTAGACATATTATAGGCGTTATAGAAGCATAAAGGATTCCAGACTAAATGGGCTATTTGTCTGTCCCAGTCAGGCAACACTTAACTATCAGTGGTTTAGTGAAGGATTTTATCATTAACTTATATTGTGTTTCTAAATGAATTCAGTTGAGCAAAAAGAAAAAGAGGAGGAAAAAAGCAATTAAGGCCCTGCTGTAACCAGTGGAGTCCACAGGCAGGAGGCTGCAGTGAATTACATGGAGCATACTTCTCACAACCACAACTTGATTGAAACAATTTACTGGATGTGTGCATTGAATAGCAGTGGATCTGAATGAAAGATGGGGGAGCACCATCCGCTTTCCTCCCTTCCACCCAGGAAAAACTTGGTTCTCCTATTTAGGAAAGGGTCAACAGTCTGTTTCACTCCACTTTGTCGTGGGGAGAAATGATGTAGCACATAAGATAGAAAGGGGCATCCAAATCAGATATTAATCATATTGTTGAAATTATTGCATGGGCTATTTTTGGTTCATTCAGAGATCAGCACCCTTCCATGAACATGGAGTTGTTAGATATTCCCCTGGACAAACAAAGAGATAATCACTCAGCAAAATAAAAGAAGGCATTTAGAAACTGGTAAACCAGAAAATAATTTTGTTGTAGTTTCTAGAAAGTTCTGATACCTAGAGCTGGGATTTCTGGCATGTAAAAGGAGTCTGACTGAACATCTACCCAACTGTTTTCAGTGAAGTGGAAAAAAATGAGAAACATGCAAGAAACCTACTTTTGATCACCAAGGTGTTTTGATGTCATAAATTATGTCTGAAATTAGGCATGGACTGGAAAATGTGAGTGTATTTTCTCTTGGTCTGGGAGCTTCTTGTTTTAAGAGAAGGAACACTGTTTCTCTACCTTCACCAAATACCTGTTTTATTTTTTCCACATCTTCTTTCTAAAAAGTAGGTTTCTCTTGCCATTTGTCAGAAGTGTCATGAGTATAGGATGAAGAAGCATAGCATACTGTTCTTTCTTTCTGCTCTGGGACTTCCTCAGTCTAAAACTCAAGCTTAGATCCAAAGAGACCTGAAAATGTTCCAGTCTAAGGAGCAGGTTGACCTACAACCTAATCTCATCCCAACTGTCATAACACTATGTTAGCCATGCACAGCTAATAAATCATAATAATGCTAGCTTAATGGACTAGGCTTTGACAGTGCCAGGATTAGAAGGGCATGCAATAAACAAAGAGTGTCCTGAATAGAGAGGTACAGTAGAGCAGTGAAAAATCACCAAACGATGCCACAAATCTTCTGCTGGTATTTCCATGGGCCTCTGCTATAGGCGGTGCTGGGGGGAACTCAGCTCCCTCCTGCTATCCCTCTCCTGTTCCTCTTTTACCAGATCCTAAGACAAGGAAGAAGAAGAAGAGGTTTGCTGTAGGAGCTCAGCCTGGTGCAACATGCAGCTGAAGAGACAGGATGGGCTGTGGAAGTGTGTGAGAGAAGTCTGGTGGATTATCTTGCCTCAAGCAGAGATTTCCTCCTCTAGCAGTAGGATTGCTCACCAGTAAGGTTGGCAGTTTGTAAGAGGGAGCACAGTCCATCTGTCTGAGATGAAGCATTGCCTTAGCATGCCACCAGGTTCAATTAAAACAGAGATAATAAATAGAGAAAATCACATCAGAAAAAGCTGAGCATTTGTTGCATATTTCAGGATGCCCTACTGAACAGACACACGCTTGAAGAAATTTCCCTGTATCTTCTGCAACTTCTGAAGCAAACATATGCATAGGTAGAAAAGCTGTGGAGATGCTTATTATCTTTTTATTAGAATGTTTTTGGCATCTCTTGGATCCTGAAATAGATTTTCTTATTGTTTTTTTAACCCTGGCATGGGAAAGAGGGTGGATTTTTCAACCTTTGTTAATGATGGACAAGCCTGAAGACTTTTGATAATTTACTTCACAATGGGTAAACAGCCAAAGTAACCTTATCTGAACTAGCCAGGATCGTTTGGCCTGAATAAAGAAGCTGAAAGCCTCATGAGAATGTGACTTCTTACAAGATTTCCCATTATTTCCTCTTTCCAGTAGGAAAAGTGACATAAAGAGGATATCCTATCTTTCTGTATTTCAGCACCTCTGTTTCTCCTCAGAGCTGGAACCAAGAAACTGCAAAAGTCATGTGAAACTAGAGATTCAGAATCATTTAACTGACCTTTTGAAAAGATTAAATGTGGCTGTAGGTTTATCTGCGTAACCACATAGTGATAGAGAAAACAACATTCTTTGATGCATTTCTTCTGTTAAGCCTACTAATTCCAGTGGTGTTACTTCTTCACTTACATATTTTGTTAAGAGATGAATCAGAACACCTTTTATCCCCTATTCTTTAGCATTTTTTTTTTTTCTGGTAGAATGGGGGCTCTTTTAACAGATGAAATTCTTAATTCACCTTGTAGGCATCCAGAGAGGTGAAAGAAGTTGAAAGAGTAACTGTCAACACAGAGGCACTATAAGCCTGAGTGAGCAAAGTGTGGTTTAGCTTTCAAATGTGAACTTTAGAATTGCTAGAAACACCTCTTTCCTGCAATCTCTTGGATTTCCAAGGCAAAATAATTAAAACAGTACAAAAGGTCTGGCTGACCTGACTACTAGTATGGAAACACACCATTTGTTAAGAGTTCTGAGCTAGAAAAATAGGAAACCTGACATTAGTAATAGTTTGTACCTCCAGACAGTAATGGGACTTAACGCTTTAAATTATGTGTATTCAAAAAGGAAAAAAAAAAGGAAGGAAAAAACAAAGGAAAAGAAGGGCCATGATCCATGCTTATGCCTGCATTTTTGTTATCAGCTGTGGCTCTGTCCCAGCCGAAGAACATATCACATGCAGAAATCAAAAGTAACCATTGAGCAATGCACTGAGGAGGATGGGGGGCAAAATCTCCATGTTTGGGTTTGCTCCAAGATGAGCAGAACAGTGTGATCTGGATCCACTCACACTTCAGCAAGCTTCAACAAAATCTGTTCACTGGGCTTTTTGATAATGGTACATGCCAATGAGACCCAAATCTCTTTGAAATGAGCAACCTCCAATGACTTCCTTAGTCTTTGGATCTTTCTTTTGGGAATATATTTGGCCTGTAAGAAAAGTGGGTATCTCCCCCAGTTCATGCAAGGAGTCACAAGTAATGCAATGGCTCCAAAGATTATTAACTTCTCTGTTTCTGGCAAATTGGTAATGTCTTTTGTTAGCCAATTCTTCAATTTTATTTTTTTATGTGTGCAACTGTTGGAGACTAAGCCCTTGGGTTGCCTCAGTATGGCTATGGTCCTGTAACATGTATTTCTTCCTAGGTCAAACAAATATCCATCCCTGGCAGTGTTCAAGGCGAGGTTGGATGAAGCCTTGGGTGCCATGGTTTAGTGTGAGGTGTCCCTGCCCATGACAGGGGGATTGGAACTAGGTGATCTTAAGGTCCTTTCCAACACTAACTATTCTATGATTCTACGATTCTAACATTTGTGGGTGCTTTATTTTCTTGCATACTAACTTTAGTATGGGTGCAGAAAAACCTCAGTCACCTCCATGCTGATCCATATGTACTCCAGCTGGGCTTATTAGACCAGTACAGCTCTGCCTCTACCCAGAGAAAATCAAGGCTCAGGCTGAACACCAGTTAGTAAATCCCAAAGGCTTGAGTCTTTGTTGATGAGTACCTGCCCATCTCCTGGTGGTGCTTCTCTCATTCATCCAGTACTTGAGAACCTGATGAGTTCATTGCCCATTTTATGAACACCAAGTGGGGTGAACATACGACTTAACTGTAATTGAGTTTAACTGTTAGAAAAATATCTCGTTTCAATTTGGGTACTAAGTTTATTGGTTTCTCAAATTTTATCAGGATTTTTTTGTGTGCTTATACTATGTAGTTCTGATGACTAAGAAATGGGAGAGAACACTGAACTAAGAAATGGGAGAGAACACTGAACTGGGAAGCATAAAAAGGAGGAAATGTAAACAAGTGACATTCTCTCCTTCCATAAGTAAATATTTATGATTCCACCAATAGGTTATCTTGCTTCAGCCTTGTACAAACACTATCTTCAGCAGAAGCATTCTTGATTTTAAGCAATATGCCCTCAGATGCAGAGTCCGGGTCTCCATTGCCTGCAATAGGGGTTAGTAGAACTCCATTTCTGACAGCTTTAAAGCTCTGGTGATCAAAATACGTGTCTGTGTACATTCCAGGCAACTGGGAAACTACTTTATGCAGATCCATTTACACAATATTCCCTGAAACTCTGCAGTGTTAGTCTTTGCAATCTCTGTCATTGAAAATTTATCTGAGCTATTAAATGAATCACTGCAATGTTGCTCAAATTCCTTGACTCTTGTTCTCTCAACACGTTTGTCTTTAAGAGATCCTGTCCCTTTAGGCTGTCCCTCTTCTTTCCTTATGATGCTTCAAACCAAACTGAAATGAAGACTATCCTGCTGTTGACATTCTGATTTTGGTTGTGAAGAAGGATGTTTTTTCTGCAAGAGCTGGAGTTTCCGCAAGCAGCTAGCTGAGTTTGTTTACTCCCCAAGCATTTCAAAGCCTGCACTGTCCCGTGGCTCCACGTCATTAGTGCAGCTTTAGTGCCTGACAAAAGTGCAGAGGAAAAACCCCCTTGAGCACTAGATGTTACAACCTTCTGCAGAGGAAGTGGCCAAACTTCAGCCTCCCAACACACGCCTGCCAAACCACGCAAGGCTAAGATGCTAAAATATGTTCTTTCCTGGCAGCACTCAAGAATGGCCAATTTAGTGGGAGAAGGAAGTTGGCAGAGTTCTATCCGTGGAAGACTTTGAAATATTATGATTTTTATCATAAATGACAACAACAAAAAGAGCGTGGGCCAAGTGTGCTCCAAAGCTGTGCTTGTCTGCTGCTTCCCTCTACTCTCACCAGCGTCACAGAGAAAAGTTCCTTAGGTTTTCTCCAGGACACAAGTAAGACTCTGTATAGAAGAGTTTGACCAAGTTACGAGCAATGTCTTGGGTCGTATGTTTCCAAGGGACAATGGTGGTGTTTTGATAAGTTATTGACAAAGCAAAGTGTGACTCTTCTGAGGTCGTTTAAGTGCATGAGCTACATTCTTTCTTGCAGAGCTGGTGAAAGTAAACAACATTATTATAGATTTTGGTCATGCCCTGGCATCAGTAAGTATAGTTTCTTGCTGTGTTTGCCATATTCTCGCATTGAACTGAACAGCAATGCGTACACAGGGAAATTGTTTGAAGACCATTTCAACCTCAGCACTCTCTTGTCAAAATATGATGTACACAATTCATTTTGCTAACCACAAAAGAGGTTTTGTTTGTCAAGTGAAATATGGGTAATTTGGTATATCATTTAGGAAAGCTTTTTTTACCTTTTTGTCAGTATCCCCCCGCAGGCCTGGGACTGCAGCTTTGGATTGTGGATAGCATCCTGCAGCTCCCTGGGAAGACAGCGACACAACGAGAGATAGGAGA
The DNA here is from genome assembly GCF_012275295.1 of Melopsittacus undulatus. Lineage (NCBI taxonomy): Eukaryota > Metazoa > Chordata > Aves > Psittaciformes > Psittaculidae > Melopsittacus > Melopsittacus undulatus. The sequence continues at coordinate 34,521 of NW_022994550.1, forward strand.
CAGAAGAGGCACAAGCCAAGACTTTAAACTGTGATTGCAGAAGGCGGCTTGTTGAGCCAAATAAAAGAAGAGGGAAATTGACACTCCACAAGACATGGACAATTGTTGCCACTGCTGGGAGGCCTTAATTGCAAATCCATTTTGTATATCCAAAAGCTTACACTTTCTATTTTATATCCCCCTTCTTCTGTCACCAAAGTTGGATTTGGCAAATGCAGCTATTCCTGCAGCATAGGGTGAGTTTTTCTGCAGAGAAAATAAACTTGATTGTTGAAAACCTGTGTTTGCAATTAATCTGGGTTTCAATATTCTAAGGTCAAATAGATTCTTTAAAAATCATAATGCTTTGAAACAGATTCATTTTCTTTTTGAAATGGTTATTGGATTAAAAGAAATACGGAAATCATTTTTTGTAAGTCAGTCATACAACATGTTTCAGAAAAAATGTGAAATACAGAAAGAAGGAAGGAGGAAGAAGAAGGAAAAGGAATGGGAAAGGGAAGAGGAATGCAAGGGAAGGGAAGGGAAAGGAGGAGGGAATGGAAGAAGGGAAGGGATGAGAGGCGAAAGAAGGAAGGGAGGAAGTGGGAGGAAGCAGGAAGGGAGGGAGGGAAAGAGAAAGAGAAAGAGAAGAGAGAAGAAAAGAAAAAGAAGAAGAAAAAGGGAAAGGAAAAGAAAAGAAAAAGAAAAAAGAAAAAAAGAAAAGAAAAGGAAGAGAAAAGAAAAGGAAAAAAAAAGAAAAAAAGAAAAAGAAAAAAAGACAAAGAAAAGAAAAAAAAGAAAATGCAAGTCAAGAAGTCAAGAGTTTTTTTTGCGATTAAAGACCATTTCTGCTAAAACTCATTAGTTCTAAAAATGACAACCAGCTGCATTAATCAGTTCAGCCACATTGAACAGCCAAACCAGGCTTCCAATATATCTTTTGGGAGATTATTCTATGGTCTGAGGATCTTTGCTGGCAAGGAAGCAGGTATAAATGGTAAGAACATTTTCTGCTGGGACTTTGGTAGACTGATGAGAATCTTAGTTTCATAAATATTGCCACAGAATACTGCACGACTGTCTTTGGACAAAATGCCAGATTTTGCAGGGCCTTTATAACCTCAATTTCCTTAGGAGTGAGGAACACAGGCGTACGTTAAACATAAATAAAAAGTCCCAGCGAGGACTGAGCCAAGGAGGTCTCAGAAACCGGGAATAATCCTTAAATTCTAAAGCAGTCATTTAAGGGACAAACTATTTTCATCCTCAGTTGCTCTGTATAGTTCAATAACATCTTCCAGAGGCATTTCAGCACAGCTTCTAGCTTGGACTGACAAAAGCTCAGGTGGCGTTTTTGTATTCCAGCAATGGAAGAAGAGCAAAGAAATCAAGCTTCGTAGTCAGGAATAAAAAACAGATCCAGAAAAACCCCCTCACAAGTAATTATTTAGGTCCTTGAGGCATACCAATGCAGTGCAAAAGAGCTTCAAATCGGACTAAAAGCCATAGCCTTTCTCCTCCACCTCAAACGAGAGCTACATCTGGCATTTCACCCTTGTAAGAAACAGTGAGGGCTTGTTCCAGAGAGGTGCAAGGAGGGTAGTGAGAGCCCGCTCTGCATGCTTTTTGCCTTGAAATATTCCTCATTGGCGACCCCACTTGAAGGCCCCTTTAGCTAAGGAAACTTAGTGTAAATAGGACTCAGGGGCTCAAAGAGCCTGGAACGCCGTAGTATGAGAGTTCAACCTTTTAATTCAAACTCTCTCAGATCAGCACCCTAAACCTCCAACCAGATTTCACCCCACTGTACAAAGCTGACACCATGTGCTCATTAGGTCTGCCTGATGAAGTCTCCTAATTACCTTATGCTTGGGGCTGCCATGTTGTGATAACAAGAACACAAAGAGTATGTTTTTGGAGGAGAGGAGGGGGTGCTTCTTATTTCTCTTCAATTTCTTGAAACGAAAAAGTCCCTTTTTCTTTTTTTTTTTTTTTTTTAACCTTAAAGTGTTACTTGTAAATGGAGGCCAGAATTTAATTTCGATTGTGTTACTCCACTTTGTGCAGGAGTGATTTCTCTTGATGACACTGCACTGACTACCCGCGCACAAAAAGCCCTTTATGACTTACATGCCAAGAGCCTGAAGTATTTTTTGCCTCTCCGAAAATGACATTTCATTCCCCCCCTCCCTTCTTTTTTTTTATCACCTGAACCTGCCCTTAAAACCACAGCACGCAAAGGCCCCATGTGAAGTAGGAAAGGCATTCAGCATCTGCTTATATCCCCAAACTGAAGCACTAGTGGCCTAAAAAAGCTTGTATTTAAAGGCATTGCCGCTGCTCCCGCTCATATTGCATCCAAGCCACCAATTTCCTTTTTGTCCCCCTACAACAGGCCTCAAAAGAACCAGGCCAGAAATTCTCCACGTTTAGCGAAACATTTCCTCTTTCCCGTTCTCCCTTCCATTAACATTATTACGCTGCTCCTGGGAAAAGATGACTTTTCCAATCCCGGCAGCATATTTCTCTCTCTTTTCTTTTCTTTCTGTCTGTTTTCTCCCTCTCCCAGGCTAGTCCGTAGGAAAGAACTGGGTGGAGATAATAGGAGAAGAAGGAATATGGGGTGAAAGGAATACAGCATTTCTTCAG